>NW_026781353.1:260000-372374 GCF_030144855.1 Hypanus sabinus
TAGGAAGCATCTCCCCAGATGCTTGGTGGGACACCTGATCTGCCCGTGACCACAAGAAACCACAGAGAGTTGTGGACAATGCTCAGCTCATCACAGAAACTAGCCTCCCCTCTGTGAACTCTGTCCACATTTCCTGATGCCTCGGTGAAGCAGCCAGCAGGATAATAAGCCAATTCCAACTTGGTCAGATACCCCACCCATCCCACCTTCTCCCCCACTTTCATTAGGCAGAAGATACAAAAGCCTGATAGCACGCACCACGAGACTGAAGAAGAGCTTCTTCCACGCTGTTATAAGAATCCCAAACAGTTCCCCAGTATGATAAATTGGGCTGCTGACCTCAGAATCATCTTTATCATGATCTTGTCTACCTATTCTGCACTTTCTCTGTGGCTGAGACACTCTATTCTACATTCTGTTATTGTTTGACCTTGTTCCACCTCAATACACTGTGTAATGATGTGATCTGTGTGAACGATATACAAGACAAGATTGTCACTGTATCTCGGTGCACGTCAACAATAATAAACCAATTCCAATTCTGTTATTGTTTGACCTTGTTCTGCCTCAATACACTGTGTAATGATGTGATCTGTGTGAACGATATACAAGACAAGATTGTCACTGTATCTCGGTACACGTCAACAATAATAAACCAGTTCCAATTCTGTTATTGTTTGACCTTGTTCTGCCTCAATACACTGTGTAATGATGTGATCTGTGTGAACGATATACAAGACAAGATTGTCACTGTATCTCGGTACACGTCAACAATAATAAACCAGTTCCAATTCTGTTATTGTTTGACCTTGTTCCACCTCAATACACTGTGTAATGATGTGATCTGTGTGAACGATATACAAGACCAGATTGTCTCTGTATCTCGGTGCAGGTCAACAATAATAAACCAATTCCAATTCTGTTATTGTTTGACCTTGTTCCACCTCAATACACTGTGTAATGATGTGATCTGTGTGAACGATATACAAGACAAGATTGTCACTGTATCTCGGTACACGTCAACAATAATAAACCAATTCCAATTCTGTTATTGTTTGAAGGCAACATGAGTGAACCTGCAGATGCTGGAAATAAATAAAAACACAAAATGCTGGCAGAACAACAGGCCAGACACCATCTATGGGAGGAGGTAGTGACGACGTTTCGGGCCGAAACCCTTCATCAGGAGTGGTAACATGGGATGGTCGAGGGGGTATAAGAGGTGGGGGGAGGGATGAAGTAGAGAGCTGGGAAGTGATAGGCTGGAGGGAAATGGGCTAGGATGAAGGTGGAGAATTATGGGAAATAAAAGAGAAAGGAAGGTAGGGCTCCGTCATCGAGCCCACTTCTTCGGGAGGGACTCTCCCACCCCCACCGATGACCCGTTCTCCCGTCTCCAACCCTCCTCCTCCTCATGGACTCCCTGCCCAGGACTTCTACCCGCCCTGGATCTGTTCATCTCTAATTGCCGTCGGGACATTAACCGTCTCGACTTCACCACCCTTGCTCCAATTCCAACCTTACCCCCTCTGAACGCTCTGCTCTCCATTCCCTCCACAACAATCCCAACCTTACCATCAAACCCGCTGATAAGGGGGGGTGCTGTTGTCGTCTGGCGCACCGACCTGTACATAGCGGAGGCACGACGACAACTGGCTGACACCTCCTCTTATCTACCCCTGGACCATGACCCCACTAAGGAGCACCAGTCCATCGTCTCCCAAACCATTTCCGATCTCATCAGCTCGGGAGATCTCCCATCCACCGCCACCAAACTTATAGTTCCCACACCCCGCACTTCCCGTTTCTACCTGCTACCTAAGATTCACAAGCCTGCCTGTCCAGGCAGACCCATTGTCTTTGTTTGCTCCTGCCCCACCGAACTCATTTCTGCCTATCTCGACTCTGTTTTATCTCCCCTTGTTCAATCTCTTCCCACCTATGTCCGTGATACTTCCCATGCTTTACATCTCTTCAAAGATTTCAAGTTCCCTGGCCCCCACCGCCTCATTTTCACGATGGACGTCCAGTCCCTATATAACTCTATCCCCCACCAGGAACGTCTCCAAGCTCTCCGTTTCTTCCTGGATTCCAGACCCAGCCAGTCACCCTCTACCACCACCACCCCTTGTGGAATTAGTCCTCACCCTTAGCAATTTCTCCTTTGGCTCCTCCCACTTCCTCCAAACTAAAGGTGTAGCCATGGGCACCCGCATGAGCCCTAGCTATGCCTGCCTTTTTGTCGGCCATGTGGAGCAATCTATGTTCCAAGCCTACACCGGTATCTGTCCTCCTCTTTTCTTACGTCATATCGACGACTGCATTGGTGCTGCTTCCTGCACACATGCTGAGCTCGTCGACTTCATTAACTTCGCCTCCAGTTTTCACCCCACCCTCAAGTTCACCTGGTCTATTTCCGTCACCTCCCTCCCCTTTCTAGATCTTTCTGTTTCTATCTCTGGAGACAGCCTATCCACCAACGTCTACTACAAACCTACTAACTCCAACAGCTACCTAGACTATTGCTCCTCCCACCCTGTCTCCTGCAAAAACGCTATCCCTTTCTCTCAATCCCTCCGCCTCCGGCCGCATCTGCTCTCAGGATGAGGCCTTTCATTCTAGGACAAAGGAGATGTCTTCCTTTTTTAAAGAAAGGGGCTTCCCTTCGTCCACTATCAACTCTGTCCTCCATTGTGTCTCCCGTATTTCACGCACCTCTGCCCTCACCCTATCCCCCCACCAGCACACCGGGGATAGAGTCCCCCGGTCCTCATCTATCACCCTACCAGCCTACAGATCCAACGTATAATCCTCCGTAACGTCCGCCACCTCCTATGGGATCCCACCACCAGCCAAATCTTTCCCTCCCCCCCACTCTCAGCTTTCCACAGGGATCGCTCCCTACGCGACTCCCTTGTCCATTCATCCCCCCCATCCCTCACCACCGACCTCCCTCCGGGCACTCATCCCTGCAAACAGAAGAAGTGCTACACCTGCCCCCACACTTCTTCCCTCACCACCATCCCAGGCCCCAGACAGTCCTTTCAGGTGAGGCACCACTTCACCTGCATGTTAGCTGGGGTGATATCCTGTATCCGGTGCTCCCGATGCAGCCATTTATACACTGGGGAGACCCGCCGCAGACTGGGAGACTGTTTCGCCGAACACCAGCGCTCAGTCCTCCAGCAGTGGCGGGATCTCCCTGTGGCCACACACTTCAGTTCCACAGACCACTCCCACTCAAACCTGTCTGTCCGTGGCCTCCTCTACTGTCAAGATGAAGCCACACGCAGGTCGATGGAGCAATACCTTATCTCCCGCCCAGGTAGCCTCCTACCTGCCGGCATGAACATTCAACTCACAGACCTACGTAGATACCCCTGCCCCCCACCCTTACCCCATCCCTATCTATAGCTTTAGTCTGGCTCTCGTTCTCTCTCTTCCCCCCCTCACTATAATCTCCCCCCAGCCTTACCTTTCTTTCTCTTCTATTTCCCATAATTCTCCACTTCCCCTAGCCCATTTCCCTTCGGCCTATCACTTCCCAGCTCTCTACTTTAGCCCTCCCGCCACTTCTTATCCCCCCCTCAACCATCCCATGTTACTTCACTCCTGATGAAGGGTTTCGGCCCGAAACGTCGTCACTACCTCCTCCCATAGATGCTGTCTGCACTGCTGAGTTCTGCCAGCATTTTGTGTTTTTATTTATTTCCAGCATCTGCAGATTCACTTGTGTTGCCTTTGAATGCCTATTCTGTTACTGTTTGACCTTGCTCTGCCTCAGTGTAATGATGTGATCTGTGTGAACGATATACAAGATTGTCACTGTATCTCGGTGCACGTCAACAATAATAAACCAATTCCAATTCTGTTATTGTTTGACCTTGTTCCACCTCAATACACTGTGTAATGATGTGATCTGTGTGAACGATATACAAGACAAGATTGTCACTGTATCTCGGTACATGTCAACAATAATAAACCATTTCCAATTCTGTTATTGTTTGACCTTGTTCCACCTCAATACACTGTGTAATGATGTGATCTGTGTGAACGATATACAAGACAAGATTGTCACTGTATCTCGGTACACGTCAACAATAATAAACCAATTCCAATTCTGTTATTGTTTGACCTTGTTCTGCCTCAATACACTGTGTAATGATGTGATCTGTGTGAACGATATACAAGACAAGATTGTCACTGTATCTCGGTACACGTCAACAATAATAAACCAATTCCAATTCTGTTATTGTTTGACCTTGTTCTGCCTCAATACACTGTGTAATGATGTGATCTGTGTGAACGATATACAAGACAAGATTGTCACTGTATCTCGGTACATGTCAACAATAATAAACCATTTCCAATTCTGTTATTGTTTGACCTTGTTCCACCTCAATACACTGTGTAATGATGTGATCTGTGTGAACGATATACAAGACAAGATTGTCACTGTATCTCGGTACACGTCAACAATAATAAACCAATTCCAATTCTGTTATTGTTTGACCTTGTTCTGCCTCAATACACTGTGTAATGATGTGATCTGTGTGAACGATATACAAGACAAGATTGTCACTGTATCTCGGTACACGTCAACAATAATAAACCAATTCCAATTCTGTTATTGTTTGACCTTGTTCTGCCTCAATACACTGTGTAATGATGTGATCTGTGTGAATGATATACAAGACAAGATTGTCACTGTATCTCGGTACACGTCAACAATAATAAACCAATTCCAATTCTGTTATTGTTTGACCTTGTTCCACCTCAATACACTGTGTAATGATGTGATCTGTGTGAACGATATACAAGACAAGATTGTCACTGTATCTCGGTACATGTCAACAATAATAAACCAATTCCAATTCTGTTATTGTTTGGCCTTGTTCCACCTCAATACACTGTGTAATGATGTGATCTGTGTGAACGATGTACAAGACAAGATTGTCACTGTATCTCGGTACATGTCAACAATAATAAACCAATTCCAATTCTGTTATTGATTGACCTTGTTCCACCTCAATACACTGTGTAATGATGTGATCTGTGTGAACGATATACAAGATTGTCACTGTATCTCGGTACACGTCAACAATAATAAACCAATTCCAATTCTGTTACTGTTTGACCTTGTTCCACCTCAATACACTGTGTAATGATGTGATCTGTGTGAACGATATACAAGACAAGATTGTCACTGTATCTCGGTACACGTCAACAATAATAAACCAATTCCAATTCTGATATTGTTTAACCTTGTTCCACCTCAATACACTGTGTAATGATGTGATCTGTGTGAACGATATACAAGACAAGATTGTCACTGTATCTCGGTACACGTCAACAATAATAAACCAATTCCAATTCTGTTATTGTTTGACCTTGTTCCACCTCAATACACTGTGTAAGGATGTGATCTGTGTGAACGATATACAAGATTGTCACTGTATCTCGGTACACGTCAACAATAATAAACCAATTCCAATTCTGTTATTGTTTGACCTTGTTCTGCCTCAATACACTGTGTAATGATGTGATCTGTGTGAACGATATACAAGACAAGATTGTCACTGTATCTCGGTACACGTCAACAATAATAAACCAATTCCAATTCTGTTATTGTTTGACCTTGTTCTGCCTCAATACACTGTGTAATGATGTGATCTGTGTGAACGATATACAAGGTTGTCACTGTATCTCGGTACACGTCAACAATAATAAACCAATTCCAATTCTGTTATTGTTTGACCTTGTTCCACCTCAATACACTGTGTAATGATGTGATCTGTGTGAACGATATACAAGACAAGATTGTCACTGTATCTCGGTACACGTCAACAATAATAAACCAATTCCAATTCTGTTATTGTTCACCTTGTTCCACCTCAATACACTGTGTAATGATGTGATCTGTGTGAACGATATACAAGACAGGATTGTCACTGTATCTCGGTACACGTCAACAATAATAAACCAATTCCAATTCTGTTATTGTTCACCTTGTTCCACCTCAATACACTGTGTAATGATGTGATCTGTGTGAACGATATACAAGACAAGATTGTCACTGTATCTCGGTGCATGTCAACAACAATAAACCAATTCCAATTCTGTTATTGTTTGACCTTGTTCCACCTCAATACACTGTGTAATGATGTGATCTGTGTGAACGATATACAAGACAAGATTGTCACTGTATCTCGGTACACGTCAACAATAATAAACCAATTCCAATTCTGTTATTGTTTGACCTTGTTCCACCTCAATACACTGTGTAATGATGTGATCTGTGTGAACGATATACAAGACAAGATTGTCACTGTATCTCGGTACATGTCAACAATAATAAACCAATTCCAATTCTGTTATTGTTTGACCTTGTTCCACCTCAATACACTGTGTAATGATGTGATCTGTGTGAACGATATACAAGATTGTCACTGTATCTCGGTACACGTCAACAATAATAAACCAATTCCAATTCTGTTACTGTTTGACCTTGTTCCACCTCAATACACTGTGTAATGATGTGATCTGTGTGAACGATATACAAGACAAGATTGTCACTGTATCTCGGTACACGTCAACAATAATAAACCAATTCCAATTCTGATATTGTTTAACCTTGTTCCACCTCAATACACTGTGTAATGATGTGATCTGTGTGAACGATGTACAAGACAAGATTGTCACTGTATCTCGGTACATGTCAACAATAATAAACCAATTCCAATTCTGTTATTGATTGACCTTGTTCCACCTCAATACACTGTGTAATGATGTGATCTGTGTGAACGATATACAAGATTGTCACTGTATCTCGGTACACGTCAACAATAATAAACCAATTCCAATTCTGTTACTGTTTGACCTTGTTCCACCTCAATACACTGTGTAATGATGTGATCTGTGTGAACGATATACAAGACAAGATTGTCACTGTATCTCGGTACACGTCAACAATAATAAACCAATTCCAATTCTGATATTGTTTAACCTTGTTCCACCTCAATACACTGTGTAATGATGTGATCTGTGTGAACGATATACAAGACAAGATTGTCACTGTATCTCGGTACACGTCAACAATAATAAACCAATTCCAATTCTGTTATTGTTTGACCTTGTTCCACCTCAATACACTGTGTAAGGATGTGATCTGTGTGAACGATATACAAGATTGTCACTGTATCTCGGTACACGTCAACAATAATAAACCAATTCCAATTCTGTTATTGTTTGACCTTGTTCTGCCTCAATACACTGTGTAATGATGTGATCTGTGTGAACGATATACAAGACAAGATTGTCACTGTATCTCGGTACACGTCAACAATAATAAACCAATTCCAATTCTGTTATTGTTTGACCTTGTTCTGCCTCAATACACTGTGTAATGATGTGATCTGTGTGAACGATATACAAGATTGTCACTGTATCTCGGTACACGTCAACAATAATAAACCAATTCCAATTCTGTTATTGTTTGACCTTGTTCTGCCTCAATACACTGTGTAATGATGTGATCTGTGTGAACGATATACAAGACAAGATTGTCACTGTATCTCGGTACACGTCAACAATAATAAACCAATTCCAATTCTGTTATTGTTTGACCTTGTTCCACCTCAATACACTGTGTAATGATGTGATCTGTGTGAACGATATACAAGACAAGATTGTCACTGTATCTCGGTACACGTCAACAATAATAAACCAATTCCAATTCTGTTATTGTTCACCTTGTTCCACCTCAATACACTGTGTAATGATGTGATCTGTGTGAACGATATACAAGACAAGATTGTCACTGTATCTCGGTACACGTCAACAATAATAAACCAATTCCAATTCTGTTATTGTTCACCTTGTTCCACCTCAATACACTGTGTAATGATGTGATCTGTGTGAACGATATACAAGACAAGATTGTCACTGTATCTCGGTGCATGTCAACAACAATAAACCAATTCCAATTCTGTTATTGTTTGACCTTGTTCCACCTCAATACACTGTGTAATGATGTGATCTGTGTGAACGATATACAAGACAAGATTGTCACTGTATCTCGGTACACGTCAACAATAATAAACCAATTCCAATTCTGTTATTGTTTGACCTTGTTCCACCTCAATACACTGTGTAATGATGTGATCTGTGTGAACGATATACAAGACAAGATTGTCACTGTATCTCGGTACATGTCAACAATAATAAACCAATTCCAATTCTGTTATTGTTTGACCTTGTTCCACCTCAATACACTGTGTAATGATGTGATCTGTGTGAACGATATACAAGATTGTCACTGTATCTCGGTACACGTCAACAATAATAAACCAATTCCAATTCTGTTACTGTTTGACCTTGTTCCACCTCAATACACTGTGTAATGATGTGATCTGTGTGAACGATATACAAGACAAGATTGTCACTGTATCTCGGTACACGTCAACAATAATAAACCAATTCCAATTCTGATATTGTTTAACCTTGTTCCACCTCAATACACTGTGTAATGATGTGATCTGTGTGAACGATATACAAGACTAGATTGTCACTGTATCTCGGTACACGTCAACAATAATAAACCAATTCCAATTCTGTTATTGTTTGACCTTGTTCCACCTCAAGACACTGTGTAATGATGTGATCTGTGTAAACGATATACAAGATTGTCACTGTATCTCGGTACACGTCAACAATAATAAACCAATTCCAATTCTGTTATTGTTTGACCTTGTTCCACCTCAATACACTGTGTAATGATGTGATCTGCGTGAACGATATACAAGATTGTCACTGTATCTCGGTACATGTCAACTATAATAAACCAATTCCAATTCTGTTATTGTTTGACCTTGTTCTACCTCAATACACTGTGTAATGATGTGATCTGTGTGAACAATATACAAGACAAGATTGTCACTGTATCTCGGTACACGTCAACAATAATAAACCAATTCCAATTCTGTTACTGTTTGACCTTGTTCCACCTCAATACACTGTGTAATGATGCGATCTGTGTGAACGATATACAAGACAAGATTGTCACTGTATCTCGGTACACGTCAACAATAATAAACCAATTCCAATTCTGTTATTGTTTGACCTTGTTCCGCCTCAATACACTGTGTAATGATGTGATCTGTGTGAACGATATACAAGACAAGATTGTCACTGTATCTCGGTACACGTCAACAATAATAAACCAATTCCAATTCTGTTATTGTTTGACCTTGTTCCACCTCAAGACACTGTGTAATGATGTGATCTGTGTAAACGATATACAAGATTGTCACTGTATCTCGGTACACGTCAACAATAATAAACCAATTCCAATTCTGTTATTGTTTGACCTTGTTCCACCTCAATACACTGTGTAATGATGTGATCTGCGTGAACGATATACAAGATTGTCACTGTATCTCGGTACATGTCAACTATAATAAACCAATTCCAATTCTGTTATTGTTTGACCTTGTTCTACCTCAATACACTGTGTAATGATGTGATCTGTGTGAACAATATACAAGACAAGATTGTCACTGTATCTCGGTACACGTCAACAATAATAAACCAATTCCAATTCTGTTACTGTTTGACCTTGTTCCACCTCAATACACTGTGTAATGATGCGATCTGTGTGAACGATATACAAGACAAGATTGTCACTGTATCTCGGTACACGTCAACAATAATAAACCAATTCCAATTCTGTTATTGTTTGACCTTGTTCTGCCTCAATACACTGTGTAATGATGTGATCTGTGTGAACGATATACAAGACAAGATTGTCACTGTATCTCGGTACACGTCAACAATAATAAACCAATTCCAATTCTGTTATTGTTTGACCTTGTTCCACCTCAATACACTGTGTAATGATGTGATCTGTGTGAACGATATACAAGACAAGATTGTCACTGTATCTCGATACATGTCAACAATAATAAACCAATCCCAATACCGAGGAAGAGGGAGTGTCCCACTCAATTCTGTGTTTCTCCCGTGTTTCACAGAACCAGCTTGGCTGAAGCCCTTGGGATCAAACTGGAATAAGGTGGCCCTGGCCCTTCTTGGCCTCTGCGTGGCCCTTGCTGTTATAGCCCTGGTGTTGTACATTGAGGGTAAGCTCTGTGTGTGTGTCTGTGTGTCCACCTTCTACAGTAGCATGCTGGAATGGCGGGCGATATGCCGCCATTAACCGAGGATCAGTGAGCAGGCTGTGAACAGAAGCAGGGGGCTACACACAGAAACTGGAGGAACTCAGCAGCTGAGGCAGCATTTATGGCGGAAATAAATGGTCAACGATTCGGGTCAAGCCCCTTCGTCAGGGCTGGAAAGACAGAAATAAGAATGGGAGGGGAGGAGCACAAGGTGGCAGGTGAGGGGGAAGGTGGGTGGGCTGGAGAGGAGCTGTGGGAAGCAGGGAAGGAGAAGAGATGAAGAAGAATAATTCCAATCAAAGACAGTGAAGAATCTATTCAGAGACAGTAGACCATGTCAGGAAGGGATTCTTTCTCCCTCTGGCCTCAGCTCCCATCCGCTTCCTTCTCAGTTCTGATGAAGGGTCCTGGCCTGGAGGTTCCTTCCCCTCTGTAGATGCTGCCTGACCCGCTGAGTCGCTCCAACATCTTCTGCAAGGTGCCGCACCACCATGCAGGAAGCTTAACTAGATCCGAGCCCGCGGTATTACAGGAATAATACCGACATGGATGGAAGATCGGCTCTTTGGCAGGAGGCAAAGTGTGGAAATGAGGGGGGAGCCTTTTCTGATCAGCTACCGGTGACTAGCGGTGTTCAACTGAGGTCGGTGTTGAGATTGCTTCTTTTTACGTTATATGTCAATGACTTTGATGGCGGAATTGATGGCTTTGTGATCAATTTTGCAGATGATTCAGAAGTGTGTGGAGTGGCGGGTTGTCCTGAGGAAGCAGTGTGCCTGAGGGAGGGCTTGGACCGATTTGGAGAAGTTGCGGATGGAATATAGCGCAGGGAAGTGTAGGCTCGTGCACTTCAATAGCAGGGATAGACTATTTTCTAAGTGGGGAAGAACGTCAGAAATCGGAGGTCCTCATGCAGGACTTCCTGTAGGTTAACTTCCGGGTTGAGTCGGTGGTCAGAAAGGGAAATCTGATGTTAGCTTTGGTTTCCAGAGGATTAGAATATAAAAGCAAGGATTAGACAAAGCTGGGGCTTTATAAGGCATTGTTCAGACTGCACTTAGAGTATTGTGAGTAGCCCTGGGCCCCCTTCTCTCAGTGCAGCGAGGAGGGGGTCAACCTGGAGAGGGTCCAGAGGAGGCTGACGAGGATGATCCTGGGAACGAAAGGGTTAACCCATCAGGAGTGTTTAATGACTCTCGATCTGTACTGAGAGTCCGAATCAGGTTTATATCATGGAACTTGTTAACTTTGCAGCAGCAGTTTGATGCAACACAGGATAAATATAGGGAAAAAAGTTGAATACAGTGAGTCAATGCATGTTAAGGAATTGATTACAGTAAGTGAAGCAAAAGCAAAAATTAAACATAAAGTCATCCAAGGGTTCGACGTCCATTCAGGAATCGAACGGCGGTGGGGAAGAGCTGATCCTGAATCGCTGAGTGTGTGCCTTCAGGCTCCTGTACCTCCTCCCTGATGGTAACAGTGAGAAAAGGACATGCCCTGGGTGCTGGAGGTCGTTCATATTGGCCACTGCCTTTCTCAGACACCACTTCTTGAAGATGTCCTGGATACGATGGAGACCAGTAGCCGTGAAGGAGCTGACTAATATTACAGCTTTCTGCAACATACTTCGATCCCCCCCATACCAGATGGCGAAGCGGCCTGTCGGAATTGACCGGAGTTTCGAAGGATGGGAGGGAGGGGCTCTCTTGACGGGAAGACCACAGTCTGGCAGAAGCAACTCCAGCTCCAACATGCTGAGCGCCAGCACACCCCAGGGCTGTGTGCTCAGCCCGCTGCTGTCCAAATCATTCAAACCATACTTATTTACAGCAGAAAGAGACAGCATTCCTCTGGGGCCAAGACCCCGGGTGACACGTCCCGCAAACTGACCGCAAACACCAGACAGTCTGCAGAAGCTGGAAATCCAGAGCAACACACACAAAATGCTGGAGGAACTCAGCAGGCCAGGCAGCATCTGTGCAAAAGAGTAAACAGTCCGACATAGAAACAGGAGCAGGAGAAGACTCACAGACACGAGACAATCTGCAGACGCTGGAAATCCAGAGCAACACACACAAAATGCTGGAGGAACTCAGCAGGTCAGGCAGCATCTGTGGAAAAGAGTGAACAGTCGACTTGTTCCCGCCAGACCAGCCTGTACTTCCAGCAATCCAACACTGGAGGGCAGCAATGATGTGCGGTCCCACCACACCGAGCCCAGTCACCATGCGACAATGAAAGTCCTCCCGACTACTGAGGCGACACTGCTGCCTCACTGCCTGTCCCACCACCAAACACAGGAAGCAGCCCTATGGCAATCAACATCTCACAGAGTCTTACGATCGCAAAATCCAGGACAGTCACCGTTTCGCTGCACGCTGCCCTCACACCAACTCGAAGGCAGGCAGTGCGGGGAAACTTTACCTAGTTTATTTCCGTTAAGATAGCAACGCGTTTACACGCAGGTGGCCTCTTGGGGACCAACCAAAGGTGCGCTTTTCTCTGTTAAATGTCTTTTTATACATAGTAAGAATATTCTTGACTTCAATACCACCTGTACAGCAGGTCGACCGCGTCAGTGAGCTGCTCAATGTTCGGAGTTGCCAGCCAGGATGGGCGTGAGAGTCCGCCAACGATTCGGAGAGGGCGAGTCGGGCCGCAGGAGGAGCCGGGTTGGATTTGGGGGAGCTGGCCTGCTACTCTGATTTGATCTGACTTTGGCTTTGACCTGCTCGAGACGCAACGTGGGTGAGAGGTGGTGGTGGTGGATTTAGGAAGGTGCGGGCCGGCCACCCCTCAAGGTGCATTAGCGGCTCCTCGGGGGGTAGAGTTTCCAGGAGTGCGCAAGGCGGACGACCTCACCCGGCCCCCCAGCGCCACCTCGTTGGTCAGGAAGGCACGGCAGCAGCGTGCAGACCTCGTGAGGAGACTGAGACGACCAGGCTCCCCATCCCCGTTCCCACCAGCTTTTACCCAGACTGTCCCGCGGAAGGTGAGGGTGATTGCGGCCTCTCCCCCACCCAGGAGTTGGTGTCTGCAAGCCGCCCAGCATCGTCGGTGACCCCTCCCATCCGTCTGGCAGTCTCGTCGACGCCCTGCCGTCAGGAGGGAGGTACCGTAGCATGAGGACAAGGACTGTTGGGACCGGTGGGGAGTGGTTGACATGGTAGTGTAGTGTGACCCTGTTACAGTTCAGAGTTCAGAGTTCAATTCCAGTGTCATCTGTCCGTCCTCCCCATGGAATGCATGGGTTTTCCCCGGGGTCTCCGGTTTCCCCCCACTGTCCAAAGGCGTACCGGGTGGGTTCATTGGTCACTGTAAATTGTCCCAGGATGACGATGGGGTTAATTGGTGTTGTTGAGGGTTACTGGGGCTGTGTGGCTCAAAAGCCTGCTCCGCTCTGTATTGCTGAATTCTAGGACCAGAGGCCACAGCCTCACAATAGCGGGAGGTCCCTTCAGAACGGAGCTGAGGGGGACTCCTTCAGCCAGAGGGTGGTGAATCTGTGGAATTCGCTGCCACAGACGGCTGAGCAGGCCAGGTCACTCGGTGTGCTTATTTTTAATTTAAATTTCCTCTTGCTCAGCATAACAGACTTTCAATTTCCTGACACATTTACATTTATTCCCCTCACAGATATCAGCTATCCGAACATTTCCACCAAAATATAGACATTACCACCACATCCTATACAAAAGCCCTTATTAGTACAGCAGACAGGTTTACATCTACAGACTGCAGAAAAGGCTGCCATGTTTCGTGAAAACTATTTGTTTTTGGTTGTATCATACATGTCAAAAAGTCCGAAGGAGTGTATTCCGTGATTAATTTACGCCAAGCAAAAACTCCAGGGGCCTTCTCAGATATCCAGCAAAGTAAAATGTTCTTCCTCGCACAAGAAGTCAGGATGTTAAAAGGTCCTTTCTGATGTGCATTAATAATATGACTGCTGGGTGAGCCTGAGAGAAAAGACACTGGGTCCGGGTGTACGTAAAGCGGAGGTTGAGTGGTTATTGATCAGCCAGGCCGTCAATGGTCACAGGGAGAAGGTAGGAGAGGGAAAATAAGTGGGCCACGGTCAGGTGGTGGAGCAGACTCGATGGGCTGAATGGCTGATTCTGCTCCCGTCTCTCCTGCTCTGATTGGATCATGCGTAAAGAGCCGAGTGGAGGTCACGGGGTGTCTGCGCGGGGCAGGCCAACAGCGGTGAGGCATCCTCCCGTCAGAACTGGAAATCTCCAAAGAGGAGGCACATCTTCAGCTGCCGAGGGAGGGAGGTCGGAGGCAGGTGGGCTGTGACTCCCTCACACCTCCCCCCGGTGTGGAGTTAGGGTCAGAGGAAGGGAGGGCATCCCCTCTGAGGCACCTGACATGGCAGGGCGGGGTGGGGCGGGGGCTTACTGAGGGCCCCACAGCACCAGGATCTGGGCCCGGTGCTAATCTCCATGGGGAAACAGGCCCTTCGGCCCACGCGAGCAGCGTCAATCCCTTCCTCTCTGTCGCTCCCACCCACTCACTCACCTCCCTGCGCCCCCCCTCCTTTGCTCAGCCCATTCCTCTCTCGCCTATCCCCCTCGTTTATCTGCCCCCGGCAACCCCGCGGGTTCACTCCACCACCCTCTCTCGCTCAACTACGACCCTGCTTGCCTTGCACCTCCCCCCCGTGTTCACCTCCTGCCCCCGCTAGCCTTCCCCCCCATCGAGCTTGCCCCACTCACCTTTTCCTTGCACTCCTGCCCACTTTCACAAATGCCCTCATCTCCCCCACTTGCTGCACTCCTCCCTTGTTGCAACCCTCACTGCATCCCGCCGCAGACCCACCCTCACTCACTCCTCACCCTGCGTCTCCCTCCCCTCCCGCATCTCCCCCACTTGTTTGCCCCTCCCTCTAACTCCCCTCCTCCCACTTGCACACCTCCACCCCGGTCACTCTTCAGCCCCTCGGTCCCCTCCCCTTCGCTCGGGCCCCCTCATTTGCCTCCCACCTTGCTCACCTCTTACCTCTCTTGCACACCCAGCAGACGGCACCTCCCACTCCCTCAATCGCTTCCTCTTCTCTGGTTCATTTCACCTCCCCCTCACTCATCTACCCCTCCCTCGATCGCTTCACCCTCCCTCCCTGGCCCTCCTTCGATCATTTCATCCTCCCTCCCTCGCTCGGCTCCCCCTCCTCTCGCCCGCAGTCCCGGTCACCTGCTGCCTCCGCATTCACATCTGCCAGCGCCAGTGGCTTGCCGCACCCTCGGGACGGGGCACTGAGCCGTGCGGGTGCCCGGTGCCAGCCTGGAGCCCCTCTGACCGCCCCTGCCCTCACATGCCCGTGACTCCCCGCGCTGACCCTGCCACCCCCTCTCTCTCTGTCTCTCTGTCTCGGCAGGCTCCAGGCTGTACCGCGAGGAAACGGGCCAGCTGGCACTGAGCAACGCCCTTCAGCAGAAGAGCAGCCAGCTGTGGGATTCACTCAGGCTCCACCCCGGGGGCAGCCTGTGCTCAGATTACCAGCAGATGTTCACCCACTGGCTCACTGCCTTCTGCAGGCTGGCAAGTAAGTGGGCAGACCCGCCTCGCTCAGACAGTACGCGGACACAGGTGGAGCAAAGGGGACACACACAGCTCCACAGACACTGGGGCTCAGCGGACGGACCCCTCTCCCTGGATCCAGACCCAGCGATGGGAGGAGATTCCCAGCCGAGTCGGGCCAGGGGGAAGAGACCACCGCCCAAACCACTCCGCGGACCCCTCAAAGCGGGGTAGACCGCCACTCCTTCGTCAAACCCAATCCCCGCAGGGAGAGGCATCCCCCCCCACCCCAGCCCCTCTACATCAGGACTCAGCGAGTGGGGGGACGAGACTCCCCAGACGCAGAAAGATAGAGGCTGGAGGGGCAGGAGATCCCACCCCCCCCCCCCAGCCCCTCTACATCAGGACTCAGCGAGTGGGGGGACGAGACTCCCCAGACGCAGAAAGATAGAGGCTGGAGGGGCAGGAGATCCCACCTCCCCCCCCCAGACCCAGTCCTGGTAGGCCGAGGCCTGTACTGCCATGATCTCAGGTTGGAGTAACACAAGGTGGCCTCCAATCCGGCGCCTACACCACTGGGTTCTCCATCCCCCTCCCCTCCTTCCCCTTCTCTCCTTTTCCATTTCTCGTTCTAGCTCCCCTCTCACGCCCTGCCCCTTCCCCTCGCCTAACCCCTGGTGCCTCTCTCCTCCTCCCATTTCTCCCAGGGTCCACAGCCCTCTCCTCTCCTCACTTCACCCTGCCCTCCTCCACCTGATCTCACCTGCAAGTTTGGAATCCTTCCCCACCTCCCCCTTCCTCTCCAGCCCTGCTGAAGGGTCGACAGTTCCTTCCACTGACCTGCTGAGTTCCTCCTGCACTTTGTCTGTGTTGCTCTGCATGTCTGGCTGCTGCCAAATCCCTTATGTTCAGAATGCGTACGGACTCCACACGGGATCAAACTCCGGACCCGCAGCTTCCCACTTGAAGTCACAGACGGCTGGGGTGACATTCCACATGCTCTCCTTAACTTCCTCCCACCCCCTCCATTTGTGTGGATAATATTCCAGTAGTGTGTGAGTAATCTTGTAAGTGTATCGTTAATTAAGAATTTATTGTCAATATGTAGAAGTACGTGAATGCCGTACGTTATGACGTCACCGCGCCTTGCTGAAAGCGAGCGGGTAGTCCGACTCCGGAGCCTTCCTTTGAGGTAGTGTAAAGTTTTGGAGTGAGAAGATGTGACACTGACCAAACGCTCCCCACCCCCTTGTGCCAGACTGTACCAGCCAGCTGTGCCACAGGCTCTGGAGCTACTTCGACGGCAGCTGCTACTACTTCTCCAGGACAGCGGAGGACTGGGCGTCCGGCCGGCAGGAATGCATCGCGCAGGGCGCAGAGCTGCTGGTGATCCGGAGCAAGCGGGAGCAGGTGCTGGCGTCCGTCCCCCGTCCCCCCCCCCCCAACACCGCCGGCCGGACGGGGTGCGGGGCCGCGGCTGGGGTGGCGGGAGATCTAAAGGGGGCAGGGGCCGCGTGGAGCCAAGTCCACTCACGCTGATGCAACAGGGTAGAGGCCGGAAGAGAAACTTGCTTACGGTGGTGTCCGCAGGGAAGCCAGTATAAACAGGACAGGGATTATAAATTATCCCAGTCAAGCCAAGTTCATTGTCACTTAACTTCATTCACGTATATAACATATATAATGCATATAGAAATGAGAAATATAGAAACAGTGTCTCTCTGAACCAGGGCGTAAAGCATGTAAGACACGATAACTTACGAATGTATAGGATAGAATCGGGTAACAAACTAACGTGCATTCCTGTTAAGTATTGAAAGCTGCGGAACAGAACATTGTTCTACAACTCAGTGCAGTACAGGCCCCCTTGGCCCCGCCACGCTGTGCTAGCCAACTGCACACAATACGGCAGGTTCGGCCTCACCAACACCTTGTAGAACCTCAGCATAGCATCTTAACGCCTGCAGTCAGTACTTTTATTTATGAAGGCCAATGTGCCAAAAGCTCGCTTTACAACCCTATCTACCTGTGGCACCACTTTCAAAGAGTTATGGATCTGTATTCCCAGATTCCTCTGTTCCACCGTACTGTGAGAGGCCAAGGTAACCTGGATCGGCCAGTGTGTGGGAGACACCAACACTGGGGGCATAGTGGGCGTGAGGAAGGCTGTCAATATCTGCAGCAGGATCTGGATGAGCTGGGGAAATGGCAGATGGAATTTAATGCAGACAAGCATGATCGCACTTTGGGAATGTAAAGCAGGTTCAGACTCACACAGGGAACGGTGCGGTGGAACAGAGGAATCTGGGAATACAGATCCATAACTCTTTGAAAGTGGTGCCACAGGTAGATAGGGTTGTAAAGCGAGCTTTTGGCACATTGGCCTTCATAAATAAAAGTACTGATCTCTGTTCTGTATGAGACCAAGGTAAACTGAATCGGCCAGTGTGTGGGAGACACCAACACTGGGGGCATAGTGGGCGTGAGGAAGGCTGTCAATATCTGCAGCAGGATCTGGATGAGCTGGGGAAATGGCAGATGGAATTTAATGCAGACAAGCATGATCGCACTTTGGGAATGTAAAGCAGGTTCAGACTCACACAGGGAACGGTGCGGTGGAACAGAGGAATCTTGCACTCCCTTTGTAAGTCTGAATCTTAAAAATTTTACCTTTCACCTTTAACCCATCACCTAGCCTCACACACCCTCAGTGTAAAGGTCTGCTTGCACAGAGAAGCGTCAGTGGGATCAGTTGCCCGGGGAGGTCACATTGAGCCTCAGCGCCAGCTCCGGATTGGCACGCCCCTGACACAGGGCAGCATCCAGTCCCTCCCAGAGGGGTGGGAAGGCAGGGCAGGGACAATCTATCACCTCTCCCCTCATTCTCCCACGCCCAAAGGAATAAAGTCCAAATGTGTTTAACCTTTCCCTGTCATCCAGGTCCTCAACTCCCGGCAAAACCCTTCCCAGCTTTCTCCGCTCTCTTCCAACCTTATTGACATCTTTCAGGTACTGCATCCCATCTTACAGAATTAGGCCTCACCAAACTGTCGTACAACTTCAACATAACATCTCATCTCCTGCTCTCACTACTTTGAATTTTGAAGGCCAACATGCCAGAACTCAATCTACCCGTGAGACCGTTGTCAAGGAATCTGCGTTCCCAGTCCCTTTATTCTACCGCACGCCTCAGTGCTCTCCCGTTCACCAGGTGCATCCCGGACCGGATTGGGATGCCGAAGTGCATCACCTGACACTATTCTACCGGAAAGTACTCTGCCATTGTTCACCCCAACACCCTGAGGCATCAGAGCAGCAACATCTGAGCAGACAGTAACTTGTGCTACAGTTAAGGCTGAGGCTCACCCCAGCCTAGAGTGTCAGTCGTTGGCCGACACTGCAAAGGAAATACAGTCTACTAGAAAACAGGGATGTCTAGGCACATTTCAGGAGAGGGTTGACACCACGGACAGAGCAGGACTTGGATCGAGTACAGGACAGAGGAGCGAGCTTCACAACAGGAGTGTGTGATGGGATGGTGCGGAGGGAGATTCACTCTGTGTCTGACCCCGGGGGTGTGTGATGGGACGGTGTGGAGGGAGATACACTCTGTGTCTGACCCCGGGAGTGTGTGATGGGACGGTGTGGAGGGAGATTCACTCTGTGTCTGACCCCGGGAGTGTGTGATGGGACGATGTGGAGGGAGATTCACTCTGTGTCTGACCCAGGGAGTGTGTGATGGGACGGTGTGGAGGAGATTCACTCTGTGTCTGACCCCAGGAGTGTGTGATGGCATAGTGTGGAGGGGGATTCACTCTGTGTCTGACCCCGGTAATGTATGATGGGACGGTTTGGAGGGAGATTCACTCTGTGTCTGACCCCGGGAGTGTGTGATGGGACGGAGTGGAGGGAGATTCACTCTGTGTCTGACCCCGGGAGTGTGTGATTGGACGGTGTGGAGGGAGATTCACACTGTGTCTGACCCCGGGAGTGTGTGATGGGACAGAGTGGAGGAGATTCACTCTGTGTCTGTCCCCGGGAGTGTGTGATGAGACGGTGTGGAGGGAGATTCACTCTGTGTCTGACACCGGGAATGTGTGATGGGACGGTGTGGAGGAGATTCACTCTGTGTCTGACCCCGGGAGTGTGCGATGGGACGGTGCGGAGGGAGATTCACTCTGTGTCTGACCCCGGGGGTGTGTGATGGGACGGTGTGGAGGGAGATACACTCTGTGTCTGACCCCGGGAGTGTGTGATGGGACGGTGTGGAGGGAGATTCACTCTGTGTCTGACCCCGGGAGTGTGTGATGGGACGATGTGGAGGGAGATTCACTCTGTGTCTGACCCAGGGAGTGTGTGATGGGACGGTGTGGAGGAGATTAACTCTGTGTCTGACCCCAGGAGTGTGTGATGGCATAGTGTGGAGGGGGATTCACTCTGTGTCTGACCCCGGTAATGTATGATGGGACGGTTTGGAGGGAGATTCACTCTGTGTCTGACCCCGGGAGTGTGTGATGGGACGGAGTGGAGGGAGATTCACTCTGTGTCTGACCCCGGGAGTGTGTGATTGGACGGTGTGGAGGGAGATTCACACTGTGTCTGACCCCGGGAGTGTGTGATGGGACAGAGTGGAGGAGATTCACTCTGTGTCTGTCCCCGGGAGTGTGTGATGAGACGGTGTGGAGGGAGATTCACTCTGTGTCTGACACCGGGAATGTGTGATGGGACGGTGTGGAGGAGATTCACTCTGTATCTGACCCCGGGAGTGTGTGATGTGACTGTGTGGAGGGATATTCACCCTGTGTCTGACCCCGGGAATGTATGATGGGACGGTGTGGAGGGAGATTCACTCTGTGTCTGACCCCGGGGGTGTGTGATGGGACGGTGTGGAGGGAGATACACTCTGTGTCTGACCCCGGGAGTGTGTGATGGGACGGTGTGGAGGGAGATTCACTCTGTGTCTGACCCCGGGAGTGTGTGATGGGACGATGTGGAGGGAGATTCACTCTGTGTCTGACCCAGGGAGTGTGTGATCGGACGGTGTGGAGGAGATTCACTCTGTGTCTGACCCCAGGAGTGTGTGATGGCATAGTGTGGAGGGGGATTCACTCTGTGTCTGACACCGGTAATGTATGATGGGACGGTTTGGAGGGAGATTCACTCTGTGTCTGACCCCGGGAGTGTGTGATGGGACGGAGTGGAGGGAGATTCACTCTGTGTCTGACCCCGGGAGTGTGTGATTGGACGGTGTGGAGGGAGATTCACACTGTGTCTGACCCCGGGAGTGTGTGATGGGACAGAGTGGAGGAGATTCACTCTGTGTCTGTCCCCGGGAGTGTGTGATGAGACGGTGTGGAGGGAGATTCACTCTGTGTCTGACACCGGGAATGTGTGATGGGACGGTGTGGAGGAGATTCACTCTGTATCTGACCCCGGGAGTGTGTGATGTGACTGTGTGGAGGGATATTCACCCTGTGTCTGACCCCGGGAATGTATGATGGGACGGTGTGGAGGGAGATTCACTCTGTGTCTGACCCCGGGAGTGTGTGATGGGACGGTGTGGAGGGAGATTCACTCTGTGTCTGACCCCGGGAGTGTGTGATGGGATGGTGTGGAGGGAAATTCACTCAGTGTCTGACCTCGGGAGTGTGTGATGGGACGGTGTGGAGGGTGATTCACTGTGTGTCTGACCCCGGGAGTGTGTGATGGGATGGTGTGGAGGGAAATTCACTCAGTGTCTGACCTCGGGAGTGTGTGATGGGACGGTGTGGAGGGGGATTCACTGTGTGTCTGACCCGGGAATGTATGATAGGACGGTTTGGAGGGGGATTCGCTCTGTGTCTGACCCCGGGAGTTTGTGATGTACGGTGTGGAGGAGATTCACTGTGTGTCTGTCGCTGGGAGTGTGTGATGGGACGGTGTGGAGGGTGACTCACTCTGTGTCTGACCCGGGGAGTGTGTGATGGGACGGTGTGGAGGGAGATTCACTGTGTGTCTGACCCCGGGAGTGTGTGATGGAACGGTGTGGAGGGAGATTCACTCTGTGACTGACCCCGGGAGTGTGTGATGGGACGGTGTGGAGGGAGATTCACTCTGTGTCTGACCCCAGGAGTGTGTGATGGAATGGTGTGGAGGGAGATTCACTGTGTGTCTGACCCCGGGAGTGTGTGATGGGACAGTGTGGAGGGAGATTCACTCTGTGTCTGACCCGGGGAGTGTGTGATGGGACGGTGTGGAGGGAGCTTCACTCTGTGTCTGACCCCGGGAGAGTGTGATGGGACGGTGTGGAGGGAGATTCACCCTGTGTCTGACCCGGGGAGTGTGTGATGGGACGGTGTGGAGGGAGCTTCACTCTGTGTCTGACCCCGGGAGTGTGTGATGGGACTGTGTGGGGGGAGATTCACTCTGTGTCTGACCCGGGGAGTGTGTGATGGGACGGTGTGCAGGGAGATTCACTCTGTGTCTGACCCCGGGAGTGTGTGATGGGACGGTGTGGAGGGAGTTTTACCCTGTGTCTGACCCCGGGAGTGTGTGATGGGACGGTGCGGAGGGAGATTCACTCTGTGTCTGACCCCGGGAGTGTGTGATGGGACGCTGTGGAGGGAGCTTCACTCTGTGTCTACCCCGGGTGTGTGTGATGGGACGGTGTGGAGGGAGATTCACTCTGTGTCTGACCCCGGGAGTGTGTAATGGGACGGTGTGGAGGGAGCTTCACTCTGTGTCTGGCCCCGGGTGTGTGTGATGGGATGGTGTGGAGGGAGATTCACTCTGTGTCTGACCCCGGGAGTGTGTGATGGGACGGTGTGGAGGGAGATACACTCTGTGTCTGACTTGGGGAGTGTGTGATGGGATGCTGTGGAGGGAGATTCACTCTGTGTCTGACCCTGGGAGTGTGTGATGGGATGGTGTGGAGGGAGATTCACTCTGTGTTTGACCCCGGGAGTGTGTGATGGGACGGTGTGGTGGGAGATTCACTGTGTGTCTGACCCCGGGAGTGTGTGATGGGACTGTGTGGAGGGAGATTCACTCTGTGTCTGACTCGGGGAGTGTGTGATGTGACGGTGTGGAGGGAGATTCACTCTGTGTCTGATCACGGGAGTGTGTGATGGGACGGTGTGTAGGGAGATTCACTCTGTGTCTGACCCCGGGAGTGTGTGATGGGACGGTGTGGAGGGAGATTCACTCTGTGTCTGACCCCGGGAATGTGTGATGGGACGGTGTGGAGGGGGATTCACTCTGTGTCTGACCCGGGAATGTATGATAGGACGGTTTGGAGGGGGATTCACTCTGTGTCTGTCCCTGGGAGTGTGTGATGGGACGTTGTGGAGGGTGATTCACACTGTGTCTGACCCGGGGAGTGTGTGATGGGACGGTGTGGAGGGAGATTCACTGTGTGTCTGACCCCGAGAGTGTGTGATGGAACGGTGTGGAGGGAGATTCACTCTGTGACTGACCCCGGGAGTGTGTGATGGGACGGTGTGGAGGGAGATTCACTCTGTGTCTGACCCCGGGAGTGTGTGATGGAATGGTGTGGAGGGAGATTCACTCTGTGTCTGACCCCGGGAGTGTGTGATGGGACGGTGTGGAGGGAGATTCACTCTGTGTCTGACCCGGGGAGTGTGTGATGGGACGGTGTGGAGGGAGCTTCACTCTGTGTCTGACCCCGGGAGAGTGTGATGGGACGGTGTGGAGGGAGATTCACCCTGTGTCTGACCCGGGGAGTGTGTGATGGGACGGTGTGGAGGGAGCTTCACTCTGTGTCTGACCCCGGGAGTGTGTGATGGGACTGTGTGGGGGGAGATTCACTCTGTGTCTGACCCGGGGAGTGTGTGATGGGACGGTGTGCAGGGAGATTCACTCTGTGTCTGACCCCGGGAGTGTGTGATGGGACGGTGTGGAGGGAGATTCACTCTGTGTCTGACCCCGGGAGTGTGTGATGGGACGGTGTGGAGGGAGCTTCACTCTGTGTTTGACCCCGGGTGTGTGTGATGGGACGGTGTGGAGTGAGATTCACTCTGTGTCTGACCCCGGGAGTGTGTAATGGGACGGTGTGGAGGGAGGTTCACTCTGTGTCTGGCCCCGGGTGTGTGTGATGGGACGGTGTGGAGGGAGATTCATTCTGTGTCTGACCCCGGGAGTGTGTGATGGGACGGTGTGGAGGGAGTTTCACCCCGTGTCTGACCCCGGGAGTGTGTGATGGGACGGTGTGGAGGGAGATTCACTCTGTGTCTGACCCCGGGAGTGTGTGATGGGACGGTGTGGAGGGAGTTTCACCCTGTGTCTGACCCCGGGAGTGTGTGATGGGACTGTGTGGAGGGAGATTCACTCTGTGTCTGACTCGGGGAGTGTGTGATGGGATGGTGTGGAGGGAGATTCACTCTGTGTCTGACCCCGGGAGTGTGTGATGGGACGGTGTGGAGGGAGATACACTCTTTGTCTGACTTGGGGAGTGTGTGATGGGATGCTGTGGAGGGGGATTCACTCTGTGTCTGACCCTGGGAGTGTGTGATGGGATGGTGTGGAGGGAGATTCACTCTGTGTTTGACCCCGGGAGTGTGTGATGGGACGGTGTGGTGGGAGATTCACTGTGTGTCTGACCCCGGGAGTGTGTGATGGGACTGTGTGGAGGGAGATTCACTCTGTGTCTGACTCGGGGAGTGTGTGATGGGACGGTGTGGAGGGAGATTCACTCTGTGTCTGACCCCGGGAGTGTGTGATGGGACGGTGTGGAGGGAGATTCACACTGTGTCTGACCCCGGGAGTGTGTGATGGGACGGTGTGGAGGGAGATTCACTCTGAGCCTGACCTCGGGAGTGTGTGAAGGGATGGGGTGGAGGGAGATTCTCTCTGTGTCTGACCCCGGGAGTGTGTGAAGGGATGGGGTGGATGGAGATTCACTCTGTGTCTGACCCCGGGAGTGTGTGGTGGGACGGTGTGGAGGGAGATTCACTCTGTGTCTGACCCCGGGAGTGTGTGATGGGACAGTGTGGAGGGAGATTCACTCTGTGTCTGACCCCAGGAGTGTGTGATGGGACGGTGTGGAGGGAGATTCACTCTGTGTCTGACCCCAGGAGTGTGTGATGGGACGGTGTGGAGGGAGATTCACTCTGTGTCTGACCCTGGGAGTGTGTGATGGGATGGTGTGGAGGGAGATTCACTCTCTGTTTGACCCCGGGTGTGTGTGATGGGACGGTGTGGTGGGAGATTCACTGTGTGTCTGACCCCGGGAGTGTGTGATGGGACTGTGTGGAGGGAGATTCACTCTGTGTCTGACTCGGGGAGTGTGTGATGGGACGGTGTGGAGGGAGATTCACTCTGTGTCTGACCACGGGAGTTTGTGATGGGACGGTGTGTAGGGAGATTCACTCTGTGTCTGACCCCGGGAGTGTGTGATGGGACGGTGTGGAGGGAGATTCACACTGTGTCTGACCCCGGGAGTGTGTGATGGGACGGTGTGGAGGGAGATTCACTCTGAGCCTGACCTCGGGAGTGTGTGAAGGGATGGGGTGGAGGGAGATTCTCTCTGTGTCTGACCCCGGGAGTGTGTGAAGGGATGGGGTGGAGGGAGATTCACTCTGTGTCTGACCCCGGGAGTGTGTGGTGGGACGGTGTGGAGGGAGATTCACTCTGTGTCTGACCCCGGGAGTGTGTGATGGGACAGTGTGGAGGGAGATTCACTCTGTGTCTGACCCCAGGAGTGTGTGATGGGATGGTGTGGAGGGAGATTCACTCTGTGTCTGACCCCGGGAGTGTGTGATGGGACAGTGTGGAGGGAGATTCACTCTGTGTCTGACCCCGGGTGTGATGGGATGGAGTGGAGGGAGCTCCACTCTGTGTCTGACCCCGGGAGTGTGTGATGGGACGGTGTGGAGGGAGATTCACTCTGTATCTGACCCCGGGAGTGTGTGATGTGACTGTGTGGAGGGATATTCACCCTGTGTCTGACCCCGGGAATGTATGATGGGACGGTGTGGAGGGAGATTCACTCTGTGTCTGACCCCGGGAGTGTGTGATGGGACGGTGTGGAGGGGGATTCACTCTGTGTCTGACCCCGGGAGTGTGTGATGGGATGGTGTGGAGGGAAATTCACTCAGTGTCTGACCTCGGGAGTGTGTGATGGGACGGTGTGGAGGGTGATTCACTGTGTGTCTGTCCCTGGGAGTGTGTGATGGGACGGTGTGGAGGGTGATTCACTCTGTGTCTGACCCGGGGAGTGTGTGATGGGACGGTGTGGAGGGAGGTTCACTGTGTGTCTGACCCCGGGAGTGTGTGATGGAACGGTGTGGAGGGAGATTCACTCTGTGACTGACCCCGGGAGTGTGTGATGGGACGGTGTGGAGGGAGATTCACTCTGTGTCTGACCCCGGGAGTGTGTGATGGAATGGTGTGGAGGGAGATTCACTGTGTGTCTGACCCCGGGAGTGTGTGATGGGACAGTGTGGAGGGAGATTCACTCTGTGTCTGACCCGGGGAGTGTGTGATGGGACGGTGTGGAGGGAGCTTCACTCTGTGTCTGACCCCGGGAGAGTGTGATGGGACGGTGTGGAGGGAGATTCACCCTGTGTCTGACCCGGGGAGTGTGTGATGGGACGGTGTGGAGGGAGCTTCACTCTGTGCCTGACCCCGGGAGTGTGTGATGGGACTGTGTGGGGGGAGATTCACTCTGTGTCTGACCCGGGGAGTGTGTGATGGGACGGTGTGCAGGGAGATTCACTCTGTGTCTGACCCCGGGACTGTGTGATGGGACGGTGTGGAGGGAGTTTTACCCTGTGTCTGACCCCGGGAGTGTGTGATGGGACGGTGTGGAGGGAGATTCACTCTGTGTCTGACCCCGGGAGTGTGTGATGGGACGGTGTGGAGGGAGTTTTACCCTGTGTCTGACCCCGGGAGTGTGTGATGGGACGGTGCGGAGGGAGATTCACTCTGTGTCTGACCCCGGGAGTGTGTGATGGGACGCTGTGGAGGGAGCTTCACTCTGTGTCTACCCCGGGTGTGTGTGATGGGACGGTGTGGAGGGAGATTCACTCTGTGTCTGACCCCGGGAGTGTGTAATGGGACGGTGTGGAGGGAGCTTCACTCTGTGTCTGGCCCCGGGTGTGTGTGATGGGATGGTGTGGAGGGAGATTCAATCTGTGTCTGACCCCGGGAGTGTGTGATGGGACGGTGTGGAGGGAGATACACTCTGTGTCTGACTTGGGGAGTGTGTGATGGGATGCTGTGGAGGGAGATTCACTCTGTGTCTGACCCTGGGAGTGTGTGATGGGACGGTGTGGAGGGAGATACACTCTGTGTCTGACTTGGGGAGTGTGTGATGGGATGCTGTGGAGGGAGATTCACTCTGTGTCTGACCCTGGGAGTGTGTGATGGGATGGTGTGGAGGGAGATTCACTGTGTGTCTGACCCCGGGAGTGTGTGATGGGACGGTATGGAGGGAGATTCACTCTGTGTTTGACCCCGGGAGTGTGTGTTGGGACGGTGTGGTGGGAGATTCACTGTGTGTCTGACCCCGGGAGTGTGTGATGGGACTGTGTGGAGGGAGATTCACTCTGTGTCTGACTCGGGGAGTGTGTGATGCGACGGTGTGGAGGGAGATTCACTCTGTGTCTGATCACGGGAGTGTGTGATGGGACGGTGTGTAGGGAGATTCACTCTGTGTCTGACCCCGGGAGTGTGTGATGGGACGGTGTGGAGGGAGATTCACTCTGTGTCTGACCCCGGGAGTGTGTGATGGGACGGTGTGGAGGGGGATTCACTCTGTGTCTGACCCGGGAATGTATGATAGGACGGTTTGGAGGGGGATTCACTCTGTGTCTGTCCCTGGGAGTGTGTGATGGGACGTTGTGGAGGGTGATTCACACTGTGTCTGACCCGGGGAGTGTGTGATGGGACGGTGTGGAGGGAGATTCACTGTGTGTCTGACCCCGAGAGTGTGTGATGGAACGGTGTGGAGGGAGATTCACTCTGTGACTGACCCCGGGAGTGTGTGATGGGACGGTGTGGAGGGAGATTCACTCTGTGTCTGACCCCGGGAGTGTGTGATGGAATGGTGTGGAGGGAGATTCACTCTGTGTCTGACCCCGGGAGTGTGTGATGGGACGGTGTGGAGGGAGATTCACTCTGTGTCTGACCCGGGGAGTGTGTGATGGGACGGTGTGGAGGGAGCTTCACTCTGTGTCTGACCCCGGGAGAGTGTGATGGGACGGTGTGGAGGGAGATTCACCCTGTGTCTGACCCGGGGAGTGTGTGATGGGACGGTGTGGAGGGAGCTTCACTCTGTGTCTGACCCCGGGAGTGTGTGATGGGACTGTGTGGGGGGAGATTCACTCTGTGTCTGACCCGGGGAGTGTGTGATGGGACGGTGTGCAGGGAGATTCACTCTGTGTCTGACCCCGGGAGTGTGTGATGGGACGGTGTGGAGGGAGATTCACTCTGTGTCTGACCCCGGGAGTGTGTGATGGGACGGTGTGGAGGGAGCTTCACTCTGTGTTTGACCCCGGGTGTGTGTGATGGGACGGTGTGGAGTGAGATTCACTCTGTGTCTGACCCCGGGAGTGTGTAATGGGACGGTGTGGAGGGAGGTTCACTCTGTGTCTGGCCCCGGGTGTGTGTGATGGGACGGTGTGGAGGGAGATTCATTCTGTGTCTGACCCCGGGAGTGTGTGATGGGACGGTGTGGAGGGAGTTTCACCCCGTGTCTGACCCCGGGAGTGTGTGATGGGACGGTGTGGAGGGAGATTCACTCTGTGTCTGACCCCGGGAGTGTGTGATGGGACGGTGTGGAGGGAGTTTCACCCTGTGTCTGACCCCGGGAGTGTGTGATGGGACTGTGTGGAGGGAGATTCACTCTGTGTCTGACTCGGGGAGTGTGTGATGGGATGGTGTGGAGGGAGATTCACTCTGTGTCTGACCCCGGGAGTGTGTGATGGGACGGTGTGGAGGGAGATACACTCTTTGTCTGACTTGGGGAGTGTGTGATGGGATGCTGTGGAGGGGGATTCACTCTGTGTCTGACCCTGGGAGTGTGTGATGGGATGGTGTGGAGGGAGATTCACTCTGTGTTTGACCCCGGGAGTGTGTGATGGGACGGTGTGGTGGGAGATTCACTGTGTGTCTGACCCCGGGAGTGTGTGATGGGACTGTGTGGAGGGAGATTCACTCTGTGTCTGACTCGGGGAGTGTGTGATGGGACGGTGTGGAGGGAGATTCACTCTGTGTCTGACCACGGGAGTGTGTGATGGGACGGTGTGTAGGGAGATTCACTCTGTGTCTGACCCCGGGAGTGTGTGATGGGACGGTGTGGAGGGAGATTCACACTGTGTCTGACCCCGGGAGTGTGTGATGGGACGGTGTGGAGGGAGATTCACTCTGAGCCTGACCTCGGGAGTGTGTGAAGGGATGGGGTGGAGGGAGATTCTCTCTGTGTCTGACCCCGGGAGTGTGTGAAGGGATGGGGTGGATGGAGATTCACTCTGTGTCTGACCCCGGGAGTGTGTGGTGGGACGGTGTGGAGGGAGATTCACTCTGTGTCTGACCCCGGGAGTGTGTGATGGGACAGTGTGGAGGGAGATTCACTCTGTGTCTGACCCCAGGAGTGTGTGATGGGACGGTGTGGAGGGAGATTCACTCTGTGTCTGACCCCAGGAGTGTGTGATGGGACGGTGTGGAGGGAGATTCACTCTGTGTCTGACCCTGGGAGTGTGTGATGGGATGGTGTGGAGGGAGATTCACTCTCTGTTTGACCCCGGGTGTGTGTGATGGGACGGTGTGGTGGGAGATTCACTGTGTGTCTGACCCCGGGAGTGTGTGATGGGACTGTGTGGAGGGAGATTCACTCTGTGTCTGACTCGGGGAGTGTGTGATGGGACGGTGTGGAGGGAGATTCACTCTGTGTCTGACCACGGGAGTTTGTGATGGGACGGTGTGTAGGGAGATTCACTCTGTGTCTGACCCCGGGAGTGTGTGATGGGACGGTGTGGAGGGAGATTCACACTGTGTCTGACCCCGGGAGTGTGTGATGGGACGGTGTGGAGGGAGATTCACTCTGAGCCTGACCTCGGGAGTGTGTGAAGGGATGGGGTGGAGGGAGATTCTCTCTGTGTCTGACCCCGGGAGTGTGTGAAGGGATGGGGTGGAGGGAGATTCACTCTGTGTCTGACCCCGGGAGTGTGTGGTGGGACGGTGTGGAGGGAGATTCACTCTGTGTCTGACCCCGGGAGTGTGTGATGGGACAGTGTGGAGGGAGATTCACTCTGTGTCTGACCCCAGGAGTGTGTGATGGGATGGTGTGGAGGGAGATTCACTCTGTGTCTGACCCCGGGAGTGTGTGATGGGACAGTGTGGAGGGAGATTCACTCTGTGTCTGACCCCGGGTGTGATGGGATGGAGTGGAGGGAGCTCCACTCTGTGTCTGACCCCGGGAGTGTGTGATGGGACGGTGTGGAGGGAGATTCACTCTGTATCTGACCCCGGGAGTGTGTGATGTGACTGTGTGGAGGGATATTCACCCTGTGTCTGACCCCGGGAATGTATGATGGGACGGTGTGGAGGGAGATTCACTCTGTGTCTGACCCCGGGAGTGTGTGATGGGACGGTGTGGAGGGGGATTCACTCTGTGTCTGACCCCGGGAGTGTGTGATGGGATGGTGTGGAGGGAAATTCACTCAGTGTCTGACCTCGGGAGTGTGTGATGGGACGGTGTGGAGGGTGATTCACTGTGTGTCTGACCCCGGGAGTGTGTGATGGGATGGTGTGGAGGGAAATTCACTCAGTGTCTGACCTCGGGAGTGTGTGATGGGACGGTGTGGAGGGGGATTCACTCTGTGTCTGACCCGGGAATGTATGATAGGACGGTTTGGAGGGGGATTCGCTCTGTGTCTGACCCCGGGAGTGTGTGATGTACGGTGTGGAGGAGATTCACTGTGTGTCTGTCCCTGGGAGTGTGTGATGGGACGGTGTGGAGGGTGATTCACTCTGTGTCTGACCCGGGGAGTGTGTGATGGGACGGTGTGGAGGGAGATTCACTGTGTGTCTGACCCCGGGAGTGTGTGATGGAACGGTGTGGAGGGAGATTCACTGTGTGTCTGACCCCGGGAGTGTGTGATGGGACAGTGTGGAGGGAGATTCACTCTGTGTCTGACCCGGGGAGTGTGTGATGGGACGGTGTGGAGGGAGCTTCACTCTGTGTCTGACCCCGGGAGAGTGTGATGGGACGGTGTGGAGGGAGATTCACCCTGTGTCTGACCCGGGGAGTGTGTGATGGGACGGTGTGGAGGGAGCTTCACTCTGTGTCTGACCCCGGGAGTGTGTGATGGGACTGTGTGGGGGGAGATTCACTCTGTGTCTGACCCGGGGAGTGTGTGATGGGACGGTGTGCAGGGAGATTCACTCTGTGTCTGACCCCGGGAGTGTGTGATGGGACGGTGTGGAGGGAGTTTTACCCTGTGTCTGACCCCGGGAGTGTGTGATGGGACGGTGTGGAGGGAGATTCACTCTGTGTCTGACCCCGGGAGTGTGTGATGGGACGCTGTGGAGGGAGCTTCACTCTGTGTCTACCCCGGGTGTGTGTGATGGGACGGTGTGGAGGGAGATTCACTCTGTGTCTGACCCCGGGAGTGTGTAATGGGACGGTGTGGAGGGAGCTTCACTCTGTGTCTGGCCCCGGGTGTGTGTGATGGGATGGTGTGGAGGGAGATTCACTCTGTGTCTGACCCCGGGAGTGTGTGATGGGACGGTGTGGAGGGAGTTACACTCTGTGTCTGACTTGGGGAGTGTGTGATGGGATGCTGTGGAGGGAGATTCACTCTGTGTCTGACCCTGGGAGTGTGTGATGGGATGGTGTGGAGGGAGATTCACTCTGTGTTTGACCCCGGGAGTGTGTGATGGGACGGTGTGGTGGGAGATTCACTGTGTGTTTTACCCCGGGAGTGTGTGATGGGACTGTGTGGAGGGAGATTCACTCTGTGTCTGACCCCGGGGAGTGTGTGATGGGACGGTGTGGAGGGAGCTTCACTCTGTGTCTGACCCCAGGAGTGTGTGATGGGATGGTGTGGAGGGAGATTCACTCTGTGTCTGACCCCGGGAGTGTGTGATGGAACGGTGTGGAGGGAGATTCACTCTGTGACTGACCCCGGGAGTGTGTGATGGGACGGTGTGGAGGGAGATTCACTCTGTGTCTGACCCCGGGAGTGTGTAATGGAATGGTGTGGAGGGAGATTCACTCTGTGTCTGACCCCGGGAGTGTGTGATGGGACGGTGTGGAGGGAGATTCACTCTGTGTCTGACCCGGGGAGTGTGTGATGGGACGGTGTGGAGGGAGCTTCACTCTGTGTCTGACCCCGGGAGAGTGTGATGGGACGGTGTGGAGGGAGATTCACCCTGTGTCTGACCCGGGGAGTGTGTGATGGGACGGTGTGGAGGGAGCTTCACTCTGTGTCTGACCCCGGGAGTGTGTGATGGGACTGTGTGGGGGGAGATTCACTCTGTGTCTGACCCGGGGAGTGTGTGATGGGACGGTGTGCAGGGAGATTCACTCTGTGTCTGACCCCGGGAGTGTGTGATGGGACGGTGTGGAGGGAGATTCACTCTGTGTCTGACCCCGGGAGTGTGTGATGGGACGGTGTGGAGGGAGCTTCACTCTGTGTTTGACCCCGGGTGTGTGTGATGGGACGGTGTGGAGTGAGATTCACTCTGTGTCTGACCCCGGGAGTGTGTAATGGGACGGTGTGGAGGGAGGTTCACTCTGTGTCTGGCCCCGGGTGTGTGTGATGGGACAGTGTGGAGGGAGATTCATTCTGTGTCTGACCCCGGGAGTGTGTGATGGGACGGTGTGGAGGGAGTTTCACCCCGTGTCTGACCCCGGGAGTGTGTGATGGGACGGTGTGGAGGGAGATTCACTCTGTGTCTGACCCCGGGAGTGTGTGATGGGACGGTGTGGAGGGAGTTTCACCCTGTGTCTGACCCCGGGAGTGTGTGATGGGACTGTGTGGAGGGAGATTCACTCTGTGTCTGACTCGGGGAGTGTGTGATGGGATGGTGTGGAGGGAGATTCACTCTGTGTCTGACCCCGGGAGTGTGTGATGGGACGGTGTGGAGGGAGATACACTCTTTGTCTGACTTGGGGAGTGTGTGATGGGATGCTGTGGAGGGGGATTCACTCTGTGTCTGACCCTGGGAGTGTGTGATGGGATGGTGTGGAGGGAGATTCACTCTGTGTTTGACCCCGGGAGTGTGTGATGGGACGGTGTGGTGGGAGATTCACTGTGTGTCTGACCCCGGGAGTGTGTGATGGGACTGTGTGGAGGGAGATTCACTCTGTGTCTGACTCGGGGAGTGTGTGATGGGACGGTGTGGAGGGAGATTCACTCTGTGTCTGACCACGGGAGTGTGTGATGGGACGGTGTGTAGGGAGATTCACTCTGTGTCTGACCCCGGGAGTGTGTGATGGGACGGTGTGGAGGGAGATTCACACTGTGTCTGACCCCGGGAGTGTGTGATGGGACGGTGTGGAGGGAGATTCACTCTGAGCCTGACCTCGGGAGTGTGTGAAGGGATGGGGTGGAGGGAGATTCTCTCTGTGTCTGACCCCGGGAGTGTGTGTAGGGATGGGGTGGATGGAGATTCACTCTGTGTCTGACCCCGGGAGTGTGTGGTGGGACGGTGTCGAGGGAGATTCACTCTGTGTCTGACCCCGGGAGTGTGTGATGGGACAGTGTGGAGGGAGATTCACTCTGTGTCTGACCCCAGGAGTGTGTGATGGGACGGTGTGGAGGGAGATTCACTCTGTGTCTGACCCCAGGAGTGTGTGATGGGACGGTGTGGAGGGAGATTCACTCTGTGTCTGACCCTGGGAGTGTGTGATGGGATGGTGTGGAGGGAGATTCACTCTGTGTTTGACCCCGGGTGTGTGTGATGGGACGGTGTGGTGGGAGATTCACTGTGTGTCTGACCCCGGGAGTGTGTGATGGGACTGTGTGGAGGGAGATTCACTCTGTGTCTGACTCGGGGAGTGTGTGATGGGACGGTGTGGAGGGAGATTCACTCTGTGTCTGACCACGGGAGTTTGTGATGGGACGGTGTGTAGGGAGATTCACTCTGTGTCTGACCCCGGGAGTGTGTGATGGGACGGTGTGGAGGGAGATTCACACTGTGTCTGACCCCGGGAGTGTGTGATGGGACGGTGTGGAGGGAGATTCACTCTGAGCCTGACCTCGGGAGTGTGTGAAGGGATGGGGTGGAGGGAGATTCTCTCTGTGTCTGACCCCGGGAGTGTGTGAAGGGATGGGGTGGAGGGAGATTCACTCTGTGTCTGACCCCGGGAGTGTGTGGTGGGACGGTGTGGAGGGAGATTCACTCTGTGTCTGACCCCGGGAGTGTGTGATGGGACAGTGTGGAGGGAGATTCACTCTGTGTCTGACCCCAGGAGTGTGTGATGGGATGGTGTGGAGGGAGATTCACTCTGTGTCTGACCCCGGGAGTGTGTGATGGGACAGTGTGGAGGGAGATTCACTCTGTGTCTGACCCCGGGTGTGATGGGATGGAGTGGAGGGAGCTCCACTCTGTGTCTGACCCCGGGAGTGTGTGATGGGACGGTGTGGAGGGAGATTCACTCTGTATCTGACCCCGGGAGTGTGTGATGTGACTGTGTGGAGGGATATTCACCCTGTGTCTGACCCCGGGAATGTATGATGGGACGGTGTGGTGGGAGATTCACTCTGTGTCTGACCCCGGGAGTGTGTGATGGGACGGTGTGGAGGGGGATTCACTCTGTGTCTGACCCCGGGAGTGTGTGATGGGATGGTGTGGAGGGAAATTCACTCAGTGTCTGACCTCGGGAGTGTGTGATGGGACGGTGTGGAGGGTGATTCACTGTGTGTCTGACCCCGGGAGTGTGTGATGGGATGGTGTGGAGGGAAATTCACTCAGTGTCTGACCTCGGGAGTGTGTGATGGGACGGTGTGGAGGGGGATTCACTCTGTGTCTGACCCGGGAATGTATGATAGGACGGTTTGGAGGGGGATTCGCTCTGTGTCTGACTCCGGGAGTGTGTGATGTACGGTGTGGAGGAGATTCACTGTGTGTCTGTCCCTGGGAGTGTGTGATGGGACGGTGTGGAGGGTGATTCACTCTGTGTCTGACCCGGGGAGTGTGTGATGGGACGGTGTGGAGGGAGATTCACTGTGTGTCTGACCCCGGGAGTGTGTGATGGAACGGTGTGGAGGGAGATTCACTCTGTGACTGACCCCGGGAGTGTGTGATGGGACGGTGTGGAGGGAGATTCACTCTGTGTCTGACCCCGGGAGTGTGTGATGGAATGGTGTGGAGGGAGATTCACTGTGTGTCTGACCCCGGGAGTGTGTGATGGGACAGTGTGGAGGGAGATTCACTCTGTGTCTGACCCGGGGAGTGTGTGATGGGACGGTGTGGAGGGAGCTTCACTCTGTGTCTGACCCCGGGAGAGTGTGATGGGACGGTGTGGAGGGAGATTCACCCTGTGTCTGACCCGGGGAGTGTGTGATGGGACGGTGTGGAGGGAGCTTCACTCTGTGTCTGACCCCGGGAGTGTGTGATGGGACTGTGTGGGGGGAGATTCACTCTGTGTCTGACCCGGGGAGTGTGTGATGGGACGGTGTGCAGGGAGATTCACTCTGTGTCTGACCCCGGGAGTGTGTGATGGGACGGTGTGGAGGGAGTTTTACCCTGTGTCTGACCCCGGGAGTGTGTGATGGGACGGTGTGGAGGGAGATTCACTCTGTGTCTGACCCCGGGAGTGTGTGATGGGACGCTGTGGAGGGAGCTTCACTCTGTGTCTACCCCGGGTGTGTGTGATGGGACGGTGTGGAGGGAGATTCACTCTGTGTCTGACCCCGGGAGTGTGTAATGGGACGGTGTGGAGGGAGCTTCACTCTGTGTCTGGCCCCGGGTGTGTGTGATGGGATGGTGTGGAGGGAGATTCACTCTGTGTCTGACCCCGGGAGTGTGTGATGGGACGGTGTGGAGGGAGTTACACTCTGTGTCTGACTTGGGGAGTGTGTGATGGGATGCTGTGGAGGGAGATTCACTCTGTGTCTGACCCTGGGAATGTGTGATGGGATGGTGTGGAGGGAGATTCACTCTGTGTTTGACCCCGGGAGTGTGTGATGGGACGGTGTGGTGGGAGATTCACTGTGTGTTTTACCCCGGGAGTGTGTGATGGGACTGTGTGGACGGAGATTCACTCTGTGTCTGACTCGGGGAGTGTGTGATGGGACGGTGTGGAGGGAGATTCACTCCGTGTCTGATCACGGGAGTGTGTGATGGGCGGTGTGTAGGGAGATTCACTCTGTGTCTGACCCCGGGAGTGTGTGATGGGACGGTGTGGAGGGAGATTCACTCTGTGTCTGACCCCGGGAGTGTGTGATGGGACGGTGTGGAGGGGGATTCACTCTGTGTCTGACCCGGGAATGTATGATAGGACGGTTTGGAGGGGGATTCACTCTGTGTCTGTCCCTGGGAGTGTGTGATGGGACGGTGTGGAGGGTGATTCACTCTGTGTCTGACCCGGGGAGTGTGTGATGGGACGGTGTGGAGGGAGATTCAATGTGTGTCTGACCCCGGGAGTGTGTGATGGAACGGTGTGGAGGGAGATTCACTCTGTGACTGACCCCGGGAGTGTGTGATGGGACGGTGTGGAGGGAGATTCACTCTGTGTCTGACCCCGGGAGTGTGTGATGGAATGGTGTGGAGGGAGATTCACTGTGTGTCTGACCCCGGGAGTGTGTGATGGGACGGTGTGGAGGGAGATTCACTCTGTGTCTGACCCGGGGAGTGTGTGATGGGACGGTGTGGAGGGAGCTTCACTCTGTGTCTAACCCCGGGAGAGTGTGATGGGACGGTGTGGAGGGAGATTCACCCTGTGTCTGACCCGGGGAGTGTGTGATGGGACGGTGTGGAGGGAGCTTCACTCTGTGTCTGACCCCGGGAGTGTGTGATGGGACTGTGTGGGGGGAGATTCACTCTGTGTCTGACCCGGGGAGTGTGTGATGGGACGGTGTGGAGGGAGATTCACTCTGTGTCTGACCGCGGGAGTGTGTGATGGGACGGTGTGGAGGGAGATTCACTCTGTGTCTGACCCCGGGAGTGTGTGATGGGACGGTGTGGAGGGAGCTTCACTCTGTGTCTGACCCCGGGTGTGTGTGATTGGACGGTGTGGAGGGAGATTCACTCTGTGTCTGACCCCGGGAGTGTGTAATGGGACGGTGTGGAGGGAGCTTCACTCTGTGTCTGGCCCCGGGTGTGTGTGATGGGACGGTGTGGAGGGAGATTCATTCTGTGTCTGACCCCGGGAGTGTGTGATGGGACGCTGTGGAGGGAGTTACACTCTGTGTCTGACTTGGGGAGTGTGTGATGGGATGCTGTGGAGGGAGATTCACTCTGTGTCTGACCCTGGGAGTGTGTGATGGGATGGTGTGGAGGGAGATTCACTCTGTGTTTGACCCCGGGAGTGTGTGATGGGACGGTGTGGTGGGATATTCACTGTGTGTTTTACCCCGGGAGTGTGTGATGGGACTGTGTGGACGGAGATTCACTCTGTGTCTGACTCGGGGAGTGTGTGATGGGACGGTGTGGAGGGAGATTCACACTGTGTCTGACCCCGGGAGTGTGTGATGGGACGGTGTGGAGGGAGATTCACTCTGAGCCTGACCTCGGGAGTGTGTGAAGGGATGGGGTGGAGGGAGATTCTCTCTGTGTCTGACCCCGGGAGTGTGTGAAGGGATGGGGTGGATGGAGATTCACTCTGTGTCTGACCCCGGGAGTGTGTGGTGGGACGGTGTGGAGGGAGATTCACTCTGTGTCTGACCCCGGGAGTGTGTGATGGGACAGTGTGGAGGGAGATTCACTCTGTGTCTGACCCCAGGAGTGTGTGATGGGACGGTGTGGAGGGAGATTCACTCTGTGTCTGACCCCAGGAGTGTGTGATGGGACGGTGTGGAGGGAGATTCACTCTGTGTCTGACCCTGGGAGTGTGTGATGGGATGGTGTGGAGGGAGATTCACTCTGTGTTTGACCCCGGGTGTGTGTGATGGGACGGTGTGGTGGGAGATTCACTGTGTGTCTGACCCCGGGAGTGTGTGATGGGACTGTGTGGAGGGAGATTCACTCTGTGTCTGACTCGGGGAGTGTGTGATGGGACGGTGTGGAGGGAGATTCACTCTGTGTCTGACCACGGGAGTTTGTGATGGGACGGTGTGTAGGGAGATTCACTGTGTGTCTGACCCCGGGAGTGTGTGATGGGACGGTGTGGAGGGAGATTCACACTGTGTCTGACCCCGGGAGTGTGTGATGGGACGGTGTGGAGGGAGATTCACTCTGAGCCTGACCTCGGGAGTGTGTGAAGGGATGGGGTGGAGGGAGATTCTCTCTGTGTCTGACCCCGGGAGTGTGTGAAGGGATGGGGTGGAGGGAGATTCACTCTGTGTCTGACCCCGGGAGTGTGTGGTGGGACGGTGTGGAGGGAGATTCACTCTGTGTCTGACCCCGGGAGTGTGTGATGGGACAGTGTGGAGGGAGATTCACTCTGTGTCTGACCCCAGGAGTGTGTGATGGGATGGTGTGGAGGGAGATTCACTCTGTGTCTGACCCCGGGAGTGTGTGATGGGACAGTGTGGAGGGAGATTCACTCTGTGTCTGACCCCGGGTGTGATGGGATGGAGTGGAGGGAGCTCCACTCTGTGTCTGACCCCGGGAGTGTGTGATGGGACGGTGTGGAGGGAGATTCACTCTGTATCTGACCCCGGGAGTGTGTGATGTGACTGTGTGGAGGGATATTCACCCTGTGTCTGACCCCGGGAATGTATGATGGGACGGTGTGGAGGGAGATTCACTCTGTGTCTGACCCCGGGAGTGTGTGATGGGACGGTGTGGAGGGGGATTCACTCTGTGTCTGACCCCGGGAGTGTGTGATGGGATGGTGTGGAGGGAAATTCACTCAGTGTCTGACCTCGGGAGTGTGTGATGGGACGGTGTGGAGGGTGATTCACTGTGTGTCTGACCCCGGGAGTGTCTGATGGGATGGTGTGGAGGGAAATTCACTCAGTGTCTGACCTCGGGAGTGTGTGATGGGACGGTGTGGAGGGGGATTCACTCTGTGTCTGACCCGGGAATGTATGATAGGACGGTTTGGAGGGGGATTCCCTCTGTGTCTGACCCCGGGAGTGTGTGATGTACGGTGTGGAGGAGATTCACTGTGTGTCTGTCCCTGGGAGTGTGTGATGGGACGGTGTGGAGGGTGATTCACTCTGTGTCTGACCCGGGGAGTGTGTGATGGGACGGTGTGGAGGGAGATTCACTGTGTGTCTGACCCCGGGAGTGTGTGATGGAACGGTGTGGAGGGAGATTCACTCTGTGACTGACCCCGGGAGTGTGTGATGGGACGGTGTGGAGGGAGATTCACTCTGTGTCTGACCCCGGGAGTGTGTGATGGAATGGTGTGGAGGGAGATTCACTCTGTGTCTGACCCCGGGAGAGTGTGATGGGACGGTGTGGAGGGAGATTCACCCTGTGTCTGACCCGGGGAGTATGTGATGGGACGGTGTGGAGGGAGCTTCACTCTGTGTCTGACCCCGGGAGTGTGTGATGGGACTGTGTGGGGGGAGATTCACTCTGTGTCTGACCCGGGGAGTGTGTGATGGGACGGTGTGCAGGGAGATTCACTCTGTGTCTGACCCCGGGAGTGTGTGATGGGACGGTGTGGAGGGAGTTTTACCCTGTGTCTGACCCCGGGAGTGTGTGATGGGACGGTGTGGAGGGAGATTCACTCTGTGTCTGACCCCGGGAGGGTGTGATGGGACGCTGTGGAGGGAGCTTCACTCTGTGTCTACCCCGGGTGTGTGTGATGGGACGGTGTGGAGGGAGATTCACTCTGTGTCTGACCCCGGGAGTGTGTAATGGGACGGTGTGGAGGGAGCTTCACTCTGTGTCTGGCCCCGGGTGTGTGTGATGGGATGGTGTGGAGGGAGATTCACTCTGTGTCTGACCCCGGGAGTGTGTGATGGGACGGTGTGGAGGGAGTTACACTCTGTGTCTGACTTGGGGAGTGTGTGATGGGATGCTGTGGAGGGAGATTCACTCTGTGTCTGACCCTGGGAGTGTGTGATGGGATGGTGTGGAGGGAGATTCACTCTGTGTTTGACCCCGGGAGTGTGTGATGGGACGGTGTGGTGGGAGATTCACTGTGTGTTTTACCCCGGGAGTGTGTGATGGGACTGTGTGGACGGAGATTCACTCTGTGTCTGACTCGGGGAGTGTGTGATGGGACGGTGTGGAGGGAGATTCACTCCGTGTCTGATCACGGGAGTGTGTGATGGGACGGTGTGTAGGGAGATTCACTCTGTGTCTGACCCCGGGAGTGTGTGATGGGACGGTGTGGAGGGAGATTCACTCTGTGTCTGACCCCGGGAGTGTGTGATGGGACGGTGTGGAGGGGGATTCACTCTGTGTCTGACCCGGGAATGTATGATAGGACGGTTTGGAGGGGGATTCACTCTGTGTCTGTCCCTGGGAGTGTGTGATGGGACGGTGTGGAGGGTGATTCACTCTGTGTCTGACCCGGGGAGTGTGTGATGGGACGGTGTGGAGGGAGATTCAATGTGTGTCTGACCCCGGGAGTGTGTGATGGAACGGTGTGGAGGGAGATTCACTCTGTGACTGACCCCGGGAGTGTGTGATGGGACGGTGTGGAGGGAGATTCACTCTGTGTCTGACCCCGGGAGTGTGTGATGGAATGGTGTGGAGGGAGATTCACTGTGTGTCTGACCCCGGGAGTGTGTGATGGGACGGTGTGGAGGGAGATTCACTCTGTGTCTGACCCGGGGAGTGTGTGATGGGACGGTGTGGAGGGAGCTTCACTCTGTGTCTAACCCCGGGAGAGTGTGATGGGACGGTGTGGAGGGAGATTCACCCTGTGTCTGACCCGGGGAGTGTGTGATGGGACGGTGTGGAGGGAGCTTCACTCTGTGTCTGACCCCGGGAGTGTGTGATGGGACTGTGTGGGGGGAGATTCACTCTGTGTCTGACCCGGGGAGTGTGTGATGGGACGGTGTGGAGGGAGATTCACTCTGTGTCTGACCGCGGGAGTGTGTGATGGGACGGTGTGGAGGGAGATTCACTCTGTGTCTGACCCGGGAGTGTGTGATGGGACGGTGTGGAGGGAGCTTCACTCTGTGTCTGACCCCGGGTGTGTGTGATTGGACGGTGTGGAGGGAGATTCACTCTGTGTCTGACCCCGGGAGTGTGTAATGGGACGGTGTGGAGGGGGATTCACTCTGTGTCTGACCCGGGAATGTATGATAGGACGGTTTGGAGGGGGATTCACTCTGTGTCTGTCCCTGGGAGTGTGTGATGGGACGGTGTGGAGGGTGATTCACTCTGTGTCTGACCCGGGGAGTGTGTGATGGGACGGTGTGGAGGGAGATTCAATGTGTGTCTGACCCCGGGAGTGTGTGATGGAACGGTGTGGAGGGAGATTCACTCTGTGACTGACCCCGGGAGTGTGTGATGGGACGGTGTGGAGGGAGATTCACTCTGTGTCTGACCCGGGGAGTGTGTGATGGGACGGTGTGGAGGGAGCTTCACTCTGTGTCTAACCCCGGGAGAGTGTGATGGGACGGTGTGGAGGGAGATTCACCCTGTGTCTGACCCGGGGAGTGTGTGATGGGACGGTGTGGAGGGAGCTTCACTCTGTGTCTGACCCCGGGAGTGTGTGATGGGACTGTGTGGGGGGAGATTCACTCTGTGTCTGACCCGGGGAGTGTGTGATGGGACGGTGTGGAGGGAGATTCACTCTGTGTCTGACCCCGGGAGTGTGTGATGGGACGGTGTGGAGGGAGATTCACTCTGTGTCTGACCCCGGGAGTGTGTGATGGGACGGTGTGGAGGGAGCTTCACTCTGTGTCTGACCCCTGGTGTGTGTGATTGGACGGTGTGGAGGGAGATTCACTCTGTGTCTGACCCCGGGTGTGTGTAATGGGACGGTGTGGAGGGAGCTTCACTCTGTGTCTGGCCCCGGGTGTGTGTGATGGGACGGTGTGGAGGGAGATTCATTCTGTGTCTGACCCCGGGAGTGTGTGATGGGACGGTGTGGAGGGAGTTTCACCCTGTGTCTGACCCCGGGAGTGTGTGATGGGACGGTGTGGAGGGAGATTCACTCTGTGTCTGACCCCGAGAGTGTGTGATGGGACGGTGTGGAGGGAGTTTCACCCTGTGTCTGACCCCGGGAGTGTGTGATGGGACTGTGTGGAGGGAGATTCACTCTGTGTCTGACTCGGGGAGTGTGTGATGGGATGGTGTGGAGGGAGATTCACTCTGTGTCTGACCCCGGGAGTGTGTGATGGGACTGTGTGGAGGGAGATACACTCTTTGTCTGACTTGGGGAGTGTGTGATGGGATGCTGTGGAGGGGGATTCACTCTGTGTCTGACCCTGGGAGTGTGTGATGGGATGGTGTGGAGGGAGATTCACTCTGTTTTTGACCCCGGGAGTGTGTGATGGGACGGTGTGGTGGGAGATTCACTGTGTGTCTGACCCCGGGAGTGTGTGATGGGACTGTGTGGAGGGAGATTCACTCTGTGTCCGACTCGGGGAGTGTGTGATGGGACGGTGTGGAGGGAGATTCACTCTGTGTCTGACCACGGGAGTGTGTGATGGGACGGTGTGTAGGGAGATTCACTCTGTGTCTGACCCCGGGAGTGTGTGATGGGACGGTCTGGAGGGAGATTCACACTGTGTCTGACCCCGGGAGTGTGTGATGGGACGGTGTGGAGGGAGATTCACTCTGAGCCTGACCTCGGGAGTGTGTGAAGGGATGGGGTGGAGGGAGATTCTCTCTGTGTCTGACCCCGGGAGTGTGTGAAGGGATGGGGTGGAGGGAGATTCACTCTGTGTCTGACCCCGGGAGTGTGTGGTGGGACGGTGTGGAGGGAGATTCACTCTGTGTCTGACCCCGGCAGTGTGTGATGGGACAGTGTGGAGGGAGATTCACTCTGTGTCTGACCCCAGGAGTGTGAGATGGGACGGTGTGGAGGGAGATTCACTCTGTGTCTGACCCCGGGAGTGTGTGATGGGACGGTGTGGAGGGAGATTCACTCTGTGTCTGACCCTGGGAGTGTGTGATGGGATGGTGTGGAGCGAGATTCACTCTGTGTTTGACCCCGGGTGTGTGTGATGGGACGGTGTGGTGGGAGATTCACTGTGTGTCTGACCCCGGGAGTGTGTGATGGGACTGTGTGGAGGGAGATTCACTCTGTGTCTGACTCGGGGAGTGTGTGATGGGACGGTGTGGAGGGAGATTCACTCTGTGTCTGACCACGGGAGTGTGTGATGGGACGGTGTGTAGGGAGATTCACTCTGTGTCTGACCCCGGGAGTGTGTGATGGGACGGTGTGGAGGGAGATTCACACTGTGTCTGACCCCGGGAGTGTGTGATGGGACGGTGTGGAGGGAGATTCACTCTGAGCCTGACCTCGGGAGTGTGTGAAGGGATGGGGTGGAGGGAGATTCTCTCTGTGTCTGATCCCGGGAGTGTGTGAAGGGATGGGGTGGAGGGAGATTCACTCTGTGTCTGACCCCGGGAGTGTGTGGTGGGACGGTGTGGAGGGAGATTCACTCTGTGTCTGACCCCGGGAGTGTGTGATGGGACAGTGTGGAGGGAGATTCACTCTGTGTCTGACCCCAGGAGTGTGTGATGGGATGGTGTGGAGGGAGATTCACTCTGTGTCTGACCCCGGGAGTATGTGATGGGACGGTGTGGAGGGAGATTCACTCTGTGTCTGACTCGGGGAGTGTGTGATGGGACGGTGTGGAGGGAGATTCACTCTGTGTCTGACCACGGGAGTGTGTGATGGGACGGTGTGTAGGGAGATTCACTCTGTGTCTGACCCCGGGAGTGTGTGATGGGACGGTCTGGAGGGAGATTCACACTGTGTCTGACCCCGGGAGTGTGTGATGGGACGGTGTGGAGGGAGATTCACTCTGAGCCTGACCTCGGGAGTGTGTGAAGGGATGGGGTGGAGGGAGATTCTCTCTGTGTCTGACCCCGGGAGTGTGTGAAGGGATGGGGTGGAGGGAGATTCACTCTGTGTCTGACCCCGGGAGTGTGTGGTGGGACGGTGTGGAGGGAGATTCACTCTGTGTCTGACCCCGGCAGTGTGTGATGGGACAGTGTGGAGGGAGATTCACTCTGTGTCTGACCCTGGGAGTGTGTGATGGGATGGTGTGGAGGGAGATTCACTCTGTTTTTGACCCCGGGAGTGTGTGATGGGACGGTGTGGTGGGAGATTCACTGTGTGTCTGACCCCGGGAGTGTGTGATGGGACTGTGTGGAGGGAGATTCACTCTGTGTCTGACTCGGGGAGTGTGTGATGGGACGGTGTGGAGGGAGATTCACTCTGTGTCTGACCACGGGAGTGTGTGATGGGACGGTGTGTAGGGAGATTCACTCTGTGTCTGACCCCGGGAGTGTGTGATGGGACGGTCTGGAGGGAGATTCACACTGTGTCTGACCCCGGGAGTGTGTGATGGGACGGTGTGGAGGGAGATTCACTCTGAGCCTGACCTCGGGAGTGTGTGAAGGGATGGGGTGGAGGGAGATTCTCTCTGTGTCTGACCCCGGGAGTGTGTGAAGGGATGGGGTGGAGGGAGATTCACTCTGTGTCTGACCCCGGGAGTGTGTGGTGGGACGGTGTGGAGGGAGATTCACTCTGTGTCTGACCCCGGCAGTGTGTGATGCGACAGTGTGGAGGGAGATTCACTCTGTGTCTGACCCCAGGAGTGTGAGATGGGACGGTGTGGAGGGAGATTCACTCTGTGTCTGACCCCGGGAGTGTGTGATGGGACGGTGTGGAGGGAGATTCACTCTGTGTCTGACCCTGGGAGTGTGTGATGGGATGGTGTGGAGCGAGATTCACTCTGTGTTTGACCCCGGGTGTGTGTGATGGGACTGTGTGGTGGGAGATTCACTGTGTGTCTGACCCCGGGAGTGTGTGATGGGACTGTGTGGAGGGAGATTCACTCTGTGTCTGACTCGGGGAGTGTGTGATGGGACGGTGTGGAGGGAGATTCACTCTGTGTCTGACCACGGGAGTGTGTGATGGGACGGTGTGTAGGGAGATTCACTCTGTGTCTGACCCCGGGAGTGTGTGATGGGACGGTGTGGAGGGAGATTCACACTGTGTCTGACCCCGGGAGTGTGTGATGGGACGGTGTGGAGGGAGATTCACTCTGAGCCTGACCTCGGGAGTGTGTGAAGGGATGGGGTGGAGGGAGATTCTCTCTGTGTCTGACCCCGGGAGTGTGTGAAGGGATGGGGTGGAGGGAGATTCACTCTGTGTCTGACCCTGGGAGTGTGTGGTGGGACGGTGTGGAGGGAGATTCACTCTGTGACTGACCCCGGGAGTGTGTGATGGGACGGTGTGGAGGGAGATTCACTCTGTGTCTGACCCGGGGAGTGTGTGATGGGACGGTGTGGAGGGAGCTTCACTCTGTGTCTAACCCCGGGAGAGTGTGATGGGACGGTGTGGAGGGAGATTCACCCTGTGTCTGACCCGGGGAGTGTGTGATGGGACGGTGTGGAGGGAGCTTCACTCTGTGTCTGACCCCGGGAGTGTGTGATGGGACTGTGTGGGGGGAGATTCACTCTGTGTCTGACCCGGGGAGTGTGTGATGGGACGGTGTGGAGGGAGATTCACTCTGTGTCTGACCCCGGGAGTGTGTGATGGGACGGTGTGGAGGGAGATTCACTCTGTGTCTGACCCCGGGAGTGTGTGATGGGACGGTGTGGAGGGAGCTTCACTCTGTGTCTGACCCCTGGTGTGTGTGATTGGACGGTGTGGAGGGAGATTCACTCTGTGTCTGACCCCGGGTGTGTGTAATGGGACGGTGTGGAGGGAGCTTCACTCTGTGTCTGGCCCCGGGTGTGTGTGATGGGACGGTGTGGAGGGAGATTCATTCTGTGTCTGACCCCGGGAGTGTGTGATGGGACGGTGTGGAGGGAGTTTCACCCTGTGTCTGACCCCGGGAGTGTGTGATGGGACGGTGTGGAGGGAGATTCACTCTGTGTCTGACCCCGAGAGTGTGTGATGGGACGGTGTGGAGGGAGTTTCACCCTGTGTCTGACCCCGGGAGTGTGTGATGGGACTGTGTGGAGGGAGATTCACTCTGTGTCTGACTCGGGGAGTGTGTGATGGGATGGTGTGGAGGGAGATTCACTCTGTGTCTGACCCCGGGAGTGTGTGATGGGACTGTGTGGAGGGAGATACACTCTTTGTCTGACTTGGGGAGTGTGTGATGGGATGCTGTGGAGGGGGATTCACTCTGTGTCTGACCCTGGGAGTGTGTGATGGGATGGTGTGGAGGGAGATTCACTCTGTTTTTGACCCCGGGAGTGTGTGATGGGACGGTGTGGTGGGAGATTCACTGTGTGTCTGACCCCGGGAGTGTGTGATGGGACTGTGTGGAGGGAGATTCACTCTGTGTCTGACTCGGGGAGTGTGTGATGGGACGGTGTGGAGGGAGATTCACTCTGTGTCTGACCACGGGAGTGTGTGATGGGACGGTGTGTAGGGAGATTCACTCTGTGTCTGACCCCGGGAGTGTGTGATGGGACGGTCTGGAGGGAGATTCACACTGTGTCTGACCCCGGGAGTGTGTGATGGGACGGTGTGGAGGGAGATTCACTCTGAGCCTGACCTCGGGAGTGTGTGAAGGGATGGGGTGGAGGGAGATTCTCTCTGTGTCTGACCCCGGGAGTGTGTGAAGGGATGGGGTGGAGGGAGATTCACTCTGTGTCTGACCCCGGGAGTGTGTGGTGGGACGGTGTGGAGGGAGATTCACTCTGTGTCTGACCCCGGCAGTGTGTGATGGGACAGTGTGGAGGGAGATTCACTCTGTGTCTGACCCCAGGAGTGTGAGATGGGACGGTGTGGAGGGAGATTCACTCTGTGTCTGACCCCGGGAGTGTGTGATGGGACGGTGTGGAGGGAGATTCACTCTGTGTCTGACCCTGGGAGTGTGTGATGGGATGGTGTGGAGCGAGATTCACTCTGTGTTTGACCCCGGGTGTGTGTGATGGGACGGTGTGGTGGGAGATTCACTGTGTGTCTGACCCCGGGAGTGTGTGATGGGACTGTGTGGAGGGAGATTCACTCTGTGTCTGACTCGGGGAGTGTGTGATGGGACGGTGTGGAGGGAGATTCACTCTGTGTCTGACCACGGGAGTGTGTGATGGGACGGTGTGTAGGGAGATTCACTCTGTGTCTGACCCCGGGAGTGTGTGATGGGACGGTGTGGAGGGAGATTCACACTGTGTCTGACCCCGGGAGTGTGTGATGGGACGGTGTGGAGGGAGATTCACTCTGAGCCTGACCTCGGGAGTGTGTGAAGGGATGGGGTGGAGGGAGATTCTCTCTGTGTCTGATCCCGGGAGTGTGTGAAGGGATGGGGTGGAGGGAGATTCACTCTGTGTCTGACCCCGGGAGTGTGTGGTGGGACGGTGTGGAGGGAGATTCACTCTGTGTCTGACCCCGGGAGTGTGTGATGGGACAGTGTGGAGGGAGATTCACTCTGTGTCTGACCCCAGGAGTGTGTGATGGGATGGTGTGGAGGGAGATTCACTCTGTGTCTGACCCCGGGAGTATGTGATGGGACGGTGTGGAGGGAGATTCACTCTGTGTCTGACTCGGGGAGTGTGTGATGGGACGGTGTGGAGGGAGATTCACTCTGTGTCTGACCACGGGAGTGTGTGATGGGACGGTGTGTAGGGAGATTCACTCTGTGTCTGACCCCGGGAGTGTGTGATGGGACGGTCTGGAGGGAGATTCACACTGTGTCTGACCCCGGGAGTGTGTGATGGGACGGTGTGGAGGGAGATTCACTCTGAGCCTGACCTCGGGAGTGTGTGAAGGGATGGGGTGGAGGGAGATTCTCTCTGTGTCTGACCCCGGGAGTGTGTGAAGGGATGGGGTGGAGGGAGATTCACTCTGTGTCTGACCCCGGGAGTGTGTGGTGGGACGGTGTGGAGGGAGATTCACTCTGTGTCTGACCCCGGCAGTGTGTGATGGGACAGTGTGGAGGGAGATTCACTCTGTGTCTGACCCTGGGAGTGTGTGATGGGATGGTGTGGAGGGAGATTCACTCTGTTTTTGACCCCGGGAGTGTGTGATGGGACGGTGTGGTGGGAGATTCACTGTGTGTCTGACCCCGGGAGTGTGTGATGGGACTGTGTGGAGGGAGATTCACTCTGTGTCTGACTCGGGGAGTGTGTGATGGGACGGTGTGGAGGGAGATTCACTCTGTGTCTGACCACGGGAGTGTGTGATGGGACGGTGTGTAGGGAGAATCACTCTGTGTCTGACCCCGGGAGTGTGTGATGGGACGGTCTGGAGGGAGATTCACACTGTGTCTGACCCCGGGAGTGTGTGATGGGACGGTGTGGAGGGAGATTCACTCTGAGCCTGACCTCGGGAGTGTGTGAAGGGATGGGGTGGAGGGAGATTCTCTCTGTGTCTGACCCCGGGAGTGTGTGAAGGGATGGGGTGGAGGGAGATTCACTCTGTGTCTGACCCCGGGAGTGTGTGGTGGGACGGTGTGGAGGGAGATTCACTCTGTGTCTGACCCCGGCAGTGTGTGATGGGACAGTGTGGAGGGAGATTCACTCTGTGTCTGACCCCAGGAGTGTGAGATGGGACGGTGTGGAGGGAGATTCACTCTGTGTCTGACCCCGGGAGTGTGTGATGGGACGGTGTGGAGGGAGATTCACTCTGTGTCTGACCCTGGGAGTGTGTGATGGGATGGTGTGGAGCGAGATTCACTCTGTGTTTGACCCCGGGTGTGTGTGATGGGACGGTGTGGTGGGAGATTCACTGTGTGTCTGACCCCGGGAGTGTGTGATGGGACTGTGTGGAGGGAGATTCACTCTGTGTCTGACTCGGGGAGTGTGTGATGGGACGGTGTGGAGGGAGATTCACTCTGTGTCTGACCACGGGAGTGTGTGATGGGACGGTGTGTAGGGAGATTCACTCTGTGTCTGACCCCGGGAGTGTGTGATGGGACGGTGTGGAGGGAGATTCACACTGTGTCTGACCCCGGGAGTGTGTGATGGGACGGTGTGGAGGCAGATTCACTCTGAGCCTGACCTCGGGAGTGTGTGAAGGGATGGGGTGGAGGGAGATTCTCTCTGTGTCTGACCCCGGGAGTGTGTGAAGGGATGGGGTGGAGGGAGATTCACTCTGTGTCTGACCCCGGGAGTGTGTGGTGGGACGGTGTGGAGGGAGATTCACTCTGTGTCTGACCCCGGGAGTGTGTGATGGGACAGTGTGGAGGGAGATTCACTCTGTGTCTGACCCCAGGAGTGTGTGATGGGATGGTGTGGAGGGAGATTCACTCTGTGTCTGACCCCGGGAGTATGTGATGGGACGGTGTGGAGGGAGATTCACTCTGTGTCTGACTCGGGGAGTGTGTGATGGGACGGTGTGGAGGGAGATTCACTCTGTGTCTGACCACGGGAGTGTGTGATGGGACGGTGTGTAGGGAGATTCACTCTGTGTCTGACCCCGGGAGTGTGTGATGGGACGGTCTGGAGGGAGATTCACACTGTGTCTGACCCCGGGAGTGTGTGATGGGACGGTGTGGAGGGAGATTCACTCTGAGCCTGACCTCGGGAGTGTGTGAAGGGATGGGGTGGAGGGAGATTCTCTCTGTGTCTGACCCCGGGAGTGTGTGAAGGGATGGGGTGGAGGGAGATTCACTCTGTGTCTGACCCCGGGAGTGTGTGGTGGGACGGTGTGGAGGGAGATTCACTCTGTGTCTGACCCCGGCAGTGTGTGATGGGACAGTGTGGAGGGAGATTCACTCTGTGTCTGACCCCAGGAGTGTGAGATGGGACGGTGTGGAGGGAGATTCACTCTGTGTCTGACCCCGGGAGTGTGTGATGGGACGGTGTGGAGGGAGATTCACTCTGTGTCTGACCCTGGGAGTGTGTGATGGGATGGTGTGGAGCGAGATTCACTCTGTGTTTGACCCCGGGTGTGTGTGATGGGACGGTGTGGTGGGAGATTCACTGTGTGTCTGACCCCGGGAGTGTGTGATGGGACTGTGTGGAGGGAGATTCACTCTGTGTCTGACTCGGGGAGTGTGTGATGGGACGGTGTGGAGGGAGATTCACTCTGTGTCTGACCACGGGAGTGTGTGATGGGACGGTGTGTAGGGAGATTCACTCTGTGTCTGACCCCGGGAGTGTGTGATGGGACGGTGTGGAGGGAGATTCACACTGTGTCTGACCCCGGGAGTGTGTGATGGGACGGTGTGGAGGGAGATTCACTCTGAGCCTGACCTCGGGAGTGTGTGAAGGGATGGGGTGGAGGGAGATTCTCTCTGTGTCTGATCCCGGGAGTGTGTGAAGGGATGGGGTGGAGGGAGATTCACTCTGTGTCTGACCCCGGGAGTGTGTGGTGGGACGGTGTGGAGGGAGATTCACTCTGTGTCTGACCCCGGGAGTGTGTGATGGGACAGTGTGGAGGGAGATTCACTCTGTGTCTGACCCCAGGAGTGTGTGATGGGATGGTGTGGAGGGAGATTCACTCTGTGTCTGACCCCGGGAGTATGTGATGGGACGGTGTGGAGGGAGATTCACTCTGTGTCTGACTCGGGGAGTGTGTGATGGGACGGTGTGGAGGGAGATTCACTCTGTGTCTGACCACGGGAGTGTGTGATGGGACGGTGTGTAGGGAGATTCACTCTGTGTCTGACCCCGGGAGTGTGTGATGGGACGGTCTGGAGGGAGATTCACACTGTGTCTGACCCCGGGAGTGTGTGATGGGACGGTGTGGAGGGAGATTCACTCTGAGCCTGACCTCGGGAGTGTGTGAAGGGATGGGGTGGAGGGAGATTCTCTCTGTGTCTGACCCCGGGAGTGTGTGAAGGGATGGGGTGGAGGGAGATTCACTCTGTGTCTGACCCCGGGAGTGTGTGGTGGGACGGTGTGGAGGGAGATTCACTCTGTGTCTGACCCCGGCAGTGTGTGATGGGACAGTGTGGAGGGAGATTCACTCTGTGTCTGACCCTGGGAGTGTGTGATGGGATGGTGTGGAGGGAGATTCACTCTGTTTTTGACCCCGGGAGTGTGTGATGGGACGGTGTGGTGGGAGATTCACTGTGTGTCTGACCCCGGGAGTGTGTGATGGGACTGTGTGGAGGGAGATTCACTCTGTGTCTGACTCGGGGAGTGTGTGATGGGACGGTGTGGAGGGAGATTCACTCTGTGTCTGACCACGGGAGTGTGTGATGGGACGGTGTGTAGGGAGAATCACTCTGTGTCTGACCCCGGGAGTGTGTGATGGGACGGTCTGGAGGGAGATTCACACTGTGTCTGACCCCGGGAGTGTGTGATGGGACGGTGTGGAGGGAGATTCACTCTGAGCCTGACCTCGGGAGTGTGTGAAGGGATGGGGTGGAGGGAGATTCTCTCTGTGTCTGACCCCGGGAGTGTGTGAAGGGATGGGGTGGAGGGAGATTCACTCTGTGTCTGACCCCGGGAGTGTGTGGTGGGACGGTGTGGAGGGAGATTCACTCTGTGTCTGACCCCGGCAGTGTGTGATGGGACAGTGTGGAGGGAGATTCACTCTGTGTCTGACCCCAGGAGTGTGAGATGGGACGGTGTGGAGGGAGATTCACTCTGTGTCTGACCCCGGGAGTGTGTGATGGGACGGTGTGGAGGGAGATTCACTCTGTGTCTGACCCTGGGAGTGTGTGATGGGATGGTGTGGAGCGAGATTCACTCTGTGTTTGACCCCGGGTGTGTGTGATGGGACGGTGTGGTGGGAGATTCACTGTGTGTCTGACCCCGGGAGTGTGTGATGGGACTGTGTGGAGGGAGATTCACTCTGTGTCTGACTCGGGGAGTGTGTGATGGGACGGTGTGGAGGGAGATTCACTCTGTGTCTGACCACGGGAGTGTGTGATGGGACGGTGTGTAGGGAGATTCACTCTGTGTCTGACCCCGGGAGTGTGTGATGGGACGGTGTGGAGGGAGATTCACACTGTGTCTGACCCCGGGAGTGTGTGATGGGACGGTGTGGAGGCAGATTCACTCTGAGCCTGACCTCGGGAGTGTGTGAAGGGATGGGGTGGAGGGAGATTCTCTCTGTGTCTGACCCCGGGAGTGTGTGAAGGGATGGGGTGGAGGGAGATTCACTCTGTGTCTGACCCCGGGAGTGTGTGGTGGGACGGTGTGGAGGGAGATTCACTCTGTGTCTGACCCCGGGAGTGTGTGATGGGACAGTGTGGAGGGAGATTCACTCTGTGTCTGACCCCAGGAGTGTGTGATGGGATGGTGTGGAGGGAGATTCACTCTGTGTCTGACCCCGGGAGTATGTGATGGGACGGTGTGGAGGGAGATTCACTCTGTGTCTGACTCGGGGAGTGTGTGATGGGACGGTGTGGAGGGAGATTCACTCTGTGTCTGACCACGGGAGTGTGTGATGGGACGGTGTGTAGGGAGATTCACTCTGTGTCTGACCCCGGGAGTGTGTGATGGGACGGTCTGGAGGGAGATTCACACTGTGTCTGACCCCGGGAGTGTGTGATGGGACGGTGTGGAGGGAGATTCACTCTGAGCCTGACCTCGGGAGTGTGTGAAGGGATGGGGTGGAGGGAGATTCTCTCTGTGTCTGACCCCGGGAGTGTGTGAAGGGATGGGGTGGAGGGAGATTCACTCTGTGTCTGACCCCGGGAGTGTGTGGTGGGACGGTGTGGAGGGAGATTCACTCTGTGTCTGACCCCGGCAGTGTGTGATGGGACAGTGTGGAGGGAGATTCACTCTGTGTCTGACCCCAGGAGTGTGTGATGGGACGGTGTGGAGGGAGATTCACTCTGTGTCTGACCCCGGGAGTGTGTGATGGGACGGTGTGGAGGGAGATTCACTCTGTGTCTGACCCTGGGAGTGTGTGATGGGATGGTGTGGAGCGAGATTCACTCTGTGTTTGACCCCGGGTGTGTGTGATGGGACGGTGTGGTGGGAGATTCACTGTGTGTCTGACCCCGGGAGTGTGTGATGGGACTGTGTGGAGGGAGATTCACTCTGTGTCTGACTCGGGGAGTGTGTGATGGGACGGTGTGGAGGGAGATTCACTCTGTGTCTGACCACGGGAGTGTGTGATGGGACGGTGTGTAGGGAGATTCACTCTGTGTCTGACCCCGGGAGTGTGTGATGGGACGGTGTGGAGGGAGATTCACACTGTGTCTGACCCCGGGAGTGTGTGATGGGACGGTGTGGAGGGAGATTCACTCTGAGCCTGACCTCGGGAGTGTGTGAAGGGATGGGGTGGAGGGAGATTCTCTCTGTGTCTGACCCCGGGAGTGTGTGAAGGGATGGGGTGGAGGGAGATTCACTCTGTGTCTGACCCCGGGAGTGTGTGGTGGGACGGTGTGGAGGGAGATTCACTCTGTGTCTGACCCCGGGAGTGTGTGATGGGACAGTGTGGAGGGAGATTCACTCTGTGTCTGACCCCAGGAGTGTGTGATGGGATGGTGTGGAGGGAGATTCACTCTGTGTCTGACCCCAGGAGTGTGTGATGGGATGGTGTGGAGGGAGATTCACTCTGTGTCTGACCCCGGGAGTGTGTGGTGGGACGGTGTGGAGGGAGATTCACTCTGTGTCTGACCCCGGGAGTGTGTGATGGGACAGTGTGGAGGGAGATTCACTCTGTGTCTGACCCCAGGAGTGTGTGATGGGATGGTGTGGAGGGAGATTCACTCTGTGTCTGACCCCGGGAGTGTGTGATGGGACACTGTGGAGGGAGATTCACTCTGTGTCTGACCCCGGGAGTGTGTGATGGGATGGAGTGGAGGGAGATTCTCTCTGTGTCTGACCCCGGGAGTGTGTGATGGGACAGTGTGGAGGGAGATTCACTCTGTGTCTGACCCCGGGAGTGTGTGATGGGATGGAGTGGAGGGAGCTCCACTCTGTGTCTGACCCCGGGAGTGTGTGATGGGACGGTGTGGACGGAGATTCACTCTGTGTCTGACCCCGGGAGTGTGTGATGGGACGGTGTGGAGGGGGATTCACTCTGTGTCTGACCCGGGAATGTATGATAGGACGGTTTGGAGGGGGATTGGCTCTGTGTCTGACCCCGGGAGTGTGTGATGGGACGGTGTGGAGGGTGATTCACTCTGTGTCTGACCCGGGGAGTGTGTGATGGGACGGTGTGGAGGGAGATTCACTGTGTGTCTGACCCCGGGAGTGTGTGATGGAACGGTGTGGAGGGAGATTCACTCTGTGTCTGTCCCTGGGAGTGTGTGATGGGACGGTGTGGAGGTTGATTCACTCTGTGTCTGACCCGGGGAGTGTGTGATGGGACGGTGTGGAGGGAGATTCACTGTGTGTCTGACCCCGGGAGTGTGTGATGGAACGGTGTGGAGGGAGATTCACTCTGTGACTGACCCCGGGAGTGTGTGATGGGACGGTGTGGAGGGAGATTCACTCTGTGTCTAACCCCGGGAGTGTGTGATGGAATGGTGTGGAGGGAGATTCACTGTGTGTCTGACCCCGGGAGTGTGTGATGGGACAGTGTGGAGGGAGATTCACTCTGTGTCTGACCCGGGGTGTGTGTGATGGGACGGTGTGGAGGGAGATTCACCCTGTGTCTGACCCGGGGAGTGTGTGATGGGACGGTGTGGAGGGATCTTCACTCTGTGTCTGACCCCGGGAGTGTGTGATGGGACTGTGTGGGGGGAGATTCACTCTGTGTCTGACCCGGGGAGTGTGTGATGGGACGGTGTGCAGGGAGATTCACTCTGTGTCTGACCCCGGGAGTGTGTGATGGGACGGTGTGGAGGGAGATTCACTCTGTGTCTGACCCCGGGAGTGTGTGATGGGACGGTGTGGAGGGAGCTTCACTCTGTGTCTGACCCCGGGTGTGTGTGATGGGACGGTGTGGAGGGAGATTCACTCTGTGTCTGACCCCGGGAGTGTGTAATGGGACGGTGTGGAGGGAGCTTCACTCTGTGTCTGGCCCCGGGTGTGTGTGATGGGACGGTGTGGAGGGAGATTCATTCTGTGTCTGACCCCGGGAGTGTGTGATGGAACGGTGTGGAGGGAATTTCACCCTGTGTCTGACCCCGGGAGTGTGTGATGGGACGGTGTGGAGGGAGATTCACTCTGTGTCTGACCCCGGGAGTGTGTGATGGGACGGTGTGGAGGGAGATACACTCTTTGTCTGACTTGGGGAGTGTGTGATGGGATGCTGTGGAGGGAGATTCACTCTGTGTCTGACCCTGGGAGTGTGTGATGGGATGGTGTGGAGGGAGATTCACTCTGTGTTTGACCCCGGGAGTGTGTGATGGGACGGTGTGGTGGGAGATTCACTGTGTGTCTGACCCCGGGTGTGTGTGATGGGACTGTGTGGAGGGAGATTCACTCTGTGTCTGACTCGGGGAGTGTGTGATGGGACGGTGTGGAGGGAGATTCACTCTGTGTCTGACCACGGGAGTGTGTGATGGGACGGTGTGTAGGGAGATTCACTCTGTGTCTCACCCCGGGAGTGTGTGATGGGACGGTGTGGAGGGAGATTCACACTGTGTCTGACCCCGGGAGTGTGTGATGGGACGGTGTGGAGGGAGATTCACTCTGAGCCTGATCTCGGGAGTGTGTGAAGGGATGGGGTGGAGGGAGATTCTCTCTGTGTCTGACCCCGGGAGTGTGTGGTGGGACGGTGTGGAGGGAGATTCACTCTGTGTCTGACCCCAGGAGTGTGTGATGGGACGGTGTGGAGGGAGATTCACTCTGTGTCTGACCCCGGGAGTGTGTGATGGGACGGTGTGGAGGGAGATTCACTCTGTGTCTGACCCTTGGAGTGTGTGATGGGATGGTGTGGAGGGAGATTCACTCTGTGTTTGACCCCGGGAGTGTGTGATGGGACGGTGTGGTGGGAGATTCACTGTGTGTCTGACCCCGGGAGTGTGTGATGGGACTGTGTGGAGGGAGATTCACTCTGTGTCTGACTCGGGGAGTGTGTGATGGGACGGTGTGGAGGGAGATTCACTCTGTGTCTGACCACGGGAGTGTGTGATGGGACGGTGTGGAGGGAGATTCACTCTGAGCCTGACCTCGGGAGTGTGTGAAGGGATGGGGTGGAGGGAGATTCTCTCTGTGTCTGACCACGGGAGTGTGTGAAGGGATGGGGTGGAGGGAGATTCACTCTGTGTCTGACCCCGGGAGTGTGTGGTGGGACGGTGTGGAGGGAGATTCACTCTGTGTCTGACCCCGGGAGTGTGTGATGGGACAGTGTGGAGGGAGATTCACTCTGTGTCTGACCCCAGGAGTGTGTGATGGGATGGTGTGGAGGGAGATTCACTCTGTGTCTGACCCCGGGAGTGTGTGATGGGACAGTGTGGAGGGAGATTCACTCTGTGTCTGACCCCGGGAGTGTGTGATGGGATGGAGTGGAGGGAGATTCTCTCTGTGTCTGACCCCGGGAGTGTGTGATGGGACAGTGTGGAGGGAGATTCACTCTGTGTCTGACCCCGGGAGTGTGTGATGGGATGGAGTGGAGGGAGCTCCACTCTGTGTCTGACCCCGGGAGTGTGTGATGGGACGGTGTGGACGGAGATTCACTCTGTGTCTGACCCCGGGAGTGTGTGATGGGACGGTGTGGAGGGGGATTCACTCTGTGTCTGACCCGGGAATGTATGATAGGACAGTTTGGAGGGGGATTCGCTCTGTGTCTGACCCCGGGAGTGTGTGATGGGACGGTGTGGAGGGTGATTCACTCTGTGTCTGACCCGGGGAGTGTGTGATGGGACGGTGTGGAGGGAGATTCACTGTGTGTCTGACCCCGGGAGTGTGTGATGGAACGGTGTGGAGGGAGATTCACTCTGTGTCTGTCCCTGGGAGTGTGTGATGGGACGGTGTGGAGGGTGATTCACTCTGTGTCTGACCCGGGGAGTGTGTGATGGGACGGTGTGGAGGGAGATTCACTGTGTGTCTGACCCCGGGAGTGTGTGATGGAACGGTGTGGAGGGAGATTCACTCTGTGACTGACCCCGGGAGTGTGTGATGGGACGGCGTGGAGGGAGATTCACTCTGTGTCTGACCCCGGGAGTGTGTGATGGAATGGTGTGGAGGGAGATTCACTGTGTGTCTGACCCCGGGAGTGTGTGATGGGACAGTGTGGAGGGAGATTCACTCTGTGTCTGACCCGGGGTGTGTGTGATGGGACGGTGTGGAGGGAGATTCACCCTGTGTCTGACCCGGGGAGTGTGTGATGGGACGGTGTGGAGGGAGCTTCACTCTGTGTCTGACCCCGGGAGTGTGTGATGGGACTGTGTGGGGGGAGATTCACTCTGTGTCTGACCCGGGGAGTGTGTGATGGGACGGTGTGCAGGGAGATTCACTCTGTGTCTGACCCCGGGAGTGTGTGATGGGACGGTGTGGAGGGAGATTCACTCTGTGTCTGACCCCGGGAGTGTGTGATGGGACGGTGTGGAGGGAGCTTCACTCTGTGTCTGACCCCGGGTGTGTGTGATGGGACGGTGTGGAGGGAGATTCACTCTGTGTCTGACCCCGGGAGTGTGTAATGGGACGGTGTGGAGGGAGCTTCACTCTGTGTCTGGCCCCGGGTGTGTGTGATGGGACGGTGTGGAGGGAGATTCATTCTGTGTCTGACCCCGGGAGTGTGTGATGGAACGGTGTGGAGGGAGTTTCACCCTGTGTCTGACCCCGGGAGTGTGTGATGGGACGGTGTGGAGGGAGATTCACTCTGTGTCTGACCCCGGGAGTGTGTGATGGGACGGTGTGGAGGGAGTTTCACCCTGTGTCTGACCCCGGGAGTGTGTGATGGGACTGTGTGGAGGGAGATTCACTCTGTGTCTGACTCGGGGAGTGTGTGATGGGATGGTGTGGAGGGAGATTCACTCTGTGTCTGACCCCGGGAGTGTGTGATGGGACGGTGTGGAGGGAGATACACTCTTTGTCTGACTTGGGGAGTGTGTGATGGGATGCTGTGGAGGGAGATTCACTCTGTGTCTGACCCTGGGAGTGTGTGATGGGATGGTGTGGAGGGAGATTCACTCTGTGTTTGACCCCGGGAGTGTGTGATGGGACGGTGTGGTGGGAGATTCACTGTGTGTCTGACCCCGGGTGTGTGTGATGGGACTGTGTGGAGGGAGATTCACTCTGTGTCTGACTCGGGGAGTGTGTGATGGGACGGTGTGGAGGGAGATTCACTCTGTGTCTGACCACTGGAGTGTGTGATGGGACGGTGTGTAGGGAGATTCACTCTGTGTCTCACCCCGGGAGTGTGTGATGGGACGGTGTGGAGGGAGATTCACACTGTGTCTGACCCCGGGAGTGTGTGATGGGACGGTGTGGAGGGAGATTCACTCTGAGCCTGACCTCGGGAGTGTGTGAAGGGATGGGGTGGAGGGAGATTCTCTCTGTGTCTGACCCCGGGAGTGTGTGGTGGGACGGTGTGGAGGGAGATTCACTCTGTGTCTGACCCCAGGAGTGTGTGATGGGACGGTGTGGAGGGAGATTCACTCTGTGTCTGACCCCGGGAGTGTGTGATGGGACGGTGTGGAGGGAGATTCACTCTGTGTCTGACCCTTGGAGTGTGTGATGGGATGGTGTGGAGGGAGATTCACTCTGTGTTTGACCCCGGGAGTGTGTGATGGGACGGTGTGGTGGGAGATTCACTGTGTGTCTGACCCCGGGAGTGTGTGATGGGACTGTGTGGAGGGAGATTCACTCTGTGTCTGACTCGGGGAGTGTGTGATGGGACGGTGTGGAGGGAGATTCACTCTGTGTCTGACCACGGGAGTGTGTGATGGGACGGTGTGGAGGGAGATTCACTCTGAGCCTGACCTCGGGAGTGTGTGAAGGGATGGGGTGGAGGGAGATTCTCTCTGTGTCTGACCCCGGGAGTGTGTGAAGGGATGGGGTGGAGGGAGATTCACTCTGTGTCTGACCCCGGGAGTGTGTGGTGGGATGGTGTGGAGGGAGATTCACTCTGTGTCTGACCCCGGGAGTGTGTGATGGGACAGTGTGGAGGGAGATTCACTCTGTGTCTGACCCCAGGAGTGTGTGATGGGATGGTGTGGAGGGAGATTCACTCTGTGTCTGACCCCGGGAGTGTGTGATGGGACAGTGTGGAGGGAGATTCACTCTGTGTCTGACCCCGGGAGTGTGTGATGGGATGGAGTGGAGGGAAGTCCACTCTGTGTCTGACCCCGGGAGTGTGTGATGGGACGGTGTGGAGGGAGATTCACTCTGTGTCTGACCCCGGGAGTGTGTGATGGGACAGTGTGGAGGGAGATTCACTCTGTGTCTGACCCCGGGAGTGTGTGATGGGATGGAGTGGAGGGAGATTCTCTCTGTGTCTGACCCCGGGATTGTGTGATGGGACAGTGTGGAGGGAGATTCACTCTGTGTCTGACCCCGGGAGTGGGTGATGGGACGGTGTGGAGTGAGATTCACTCTGTGTCTGACCCTGGGAGTGTGTGATGGGACGGCGTGGAGGGAGATTCACTCTGTGTCTGACCCCGGGAGTGGGTGATGGGACGGTGTGGAGCGGGTTCCACTTGTCACCTGTGTCTCCTCTTCAGAAGTTCGTGGCTGGCTTCGACTCCCGCAACGCGTATTGGATTGGTATGCGGGAGGTACCACAGAACCTGAGCTGGGTCTGGGTGGACGGAACTCCCCTGCAAGATGACCTGACGTGAGTGTCTCCGGCTCTGAACCCTTCCTCTTCATGTCCCATCCCCTAGGGCCACAACCCCATCCTCCGCATGCACTTAGAGTGGGCAGGGTCTCCTGCGGGGGTGCAGCAGGCTTTGGCTACCCGGGCTTCCTGTTGGAGAGCTGCTGCCTTGATCTGGGCCAGGTCCCTGACGTTGTCTGAGGCTCAGACGGTCAGAATCGTTTGCCCAAGTCTGCGGTGTCATGTAAATTCATTGAGTCCGTGAGGAGCCCATGTCGTCCATGACAACTTATTATCCTGCCTCAGTAACCGTTGTCAGGCTTCCTGCCAGGTCCAGGAGTCGACTCTAACAGACTCTGTCATCTTCATCGGGAATGATGCCTCCGCCTGGCTAGCCCGGTGGTATTTATACCCCCGTCATCCCTCTTTCCTGATTGGTTTGTCCTCAACCAATCAGATTTCTGCCGTGGCAACTTGCTTAAAATCGCTTTCCAGTTCTTACTTGGAGTGAGACCTTCATCTTTGTTGAAATTCTTGGTCAATGGCTTCCATCCTGCCTAGTCCCATCAACCTGCACCTGGCCCATAGCTCTCCATAACCCTTTCATCTATCTACTTATCTATGTACTTATCTACAATATTACAGATGAACTTTCCTCCACCATTTCCACTATTAGCTTGTTCCACTGTCTGAGTGAAGTTCCCCCTCACCTTCCTCTCAGTCATTTCACCTTTCGCCCTTAACCCATTACCTCTCATTCTCGTCTCACCCAACCTATGCCTGCTTGCACTTGTCCTATCTATGCCCCTCATAATTTTGTATACCTCTGTCATATCTCCCCTCCATTTCCTCCTCTCTTGGGATGAAGTCCTAACCTGTTCAACCTTTCCTATAACTCAAATCCTCCAGTCCCAGCAACGTCCTTGTAAATTTTCACCACTCTTTAAATCTTATTAATACCTTCAGTAATGGATGACATACCTCTGAGTTTAACAGAGGTATATGGGGCTGTTTTTTAAAGAATGACAAAATGCAGGTTTGTCCATTCCTCCTTGCAAATTTTCTCAAGCTGTGCCAGGTTCGTTGGGAGGGCTGGTGGACAGCAACCTTGACGTCTTGCCAGAGATGTTTGATCGGGTTAAGGTCAGGACTCTGACTGGGCCACTCAGGGACACCAATTGTCTTCATTTGAAGCCACTCCATGGTTTCTCAGGCAGTGTGATTTGGGTTGTTGTCCTGTTGAAAGATGAACTTCTCCCAGTTTAAGCTTTCTAGCAGAGGCTAGCAAGTTTTTATCCAGGATCTCTCTGTATTTTTCAGCATTCATTGCCCCATCAATCCTGACCAGATTTCCAGTCTCTGCTGCTGAAAATCATCTTCATAGCAGGATGGGATACCATACATTCCAGTATAGATGGGGTTACCAGGCTGATGCACAATATTAGATTTATGTGTCATTTACAGCTTAGTGTTGAGGCCAAAAAGTTCCACTTTAGTCTCATCCGAGCACGAGACCGTCTTCCACACCTTTACAGTTTCTTCTGTGTGACTCTTTGCAGTGTTTACAGGCAAGGATAAGCTTTTTTTTAGCCCGGCTGCTTCTTTGACATTCTTCCATAAATACTTCTTTTGTGGAAGGCTTTAAAGATTGTGGAGCCATGAACTTCATCTCCAGTTGCAGCCACGGACTCCTGCAGCTCACTCAGAGTGACTGTTGTTGTCACAGTAGCCTCTCTTACAAGTGCCAATCTTCTCCGGTGACTAAGTGTAGAGAGATCGCTGACCTGGGCAGTGTGGCTGTGGTTTTGTATTTTTCCACTGATTCACGATGGACTACACAGAGTTCTGAGGAATGTTCAGTGCCTTTGAGATGGTCTTGTACCCTTCCCCAAATTTGTGCTTCAATATTATCACTTGTCTTGAATGCTCTTTAGTCTTCATTTTGGTTTGGTCTGTTGAAAATCTACCATACTGTTGGCCCTTACTGGGAGAGGGGATATTTATTCAAATGATACCCCAGTTCTCTCCATCAGCAAATGGGGTGAGTTGGTAAGGTAATATACAGTATTGCACCTGAGAAAAAGTGGAAGAGAAACACTGAGTGGAGTTGGACAAAAGAAAAGAATGAGATAAGAGGGAGACACCAAGTGGAGAAGCATCTAGGGAGAGACCAGGAGGGATACGTAACATCTTTAACAATGAACTGTCTCCTTGCATTTTCCCTGTCAAGGTGCAACACCTCACATTTCTCTGGGTTAAGCTCCATCTGCCATTTCTCAGCCCATATCTGCAACTGATTTATGTCACACTGTATTCTCTGCACATTTTCCACACTATCCACAAGTTCACCGTCTGTAAACTTTACTGACCTCCGTGTTATGAAGTTTTTGATAAGAAGCCACGTAAAAACTGAATTATCAAGATACGTGGTGTTGGGGGTTAATATGTCAGCAGGGAGACAGGATTGGTTAACCAATACAAGTCAGGGAGTTGAGATAAATACCAATTGTCCGACTGATTGTACAGAAACACCAATACCCAAGAACAAAAAGCCTGTTAAAAGTGGTAGATGCGGCCCAGTCCATCACAGAAAAAGCTCTCCCCACCATTGAGCTCATCTGCAAAGAGTATTGACAGAAGGAAACAGCATCCATCACCAGTGACCCCCATCATCCAGACCGTGCTCTCTTCTCACTGCTTCCATTGGGCAGGAGGTACAGGAGCCTTGGGTCTCACACCACCAGGTTCAGGATCTATTAATACCCTTCAACCATCAGGCTGCTGGTCCAGTGAGAATAACTTCACTCACCTCAATCCTAAACTGATCCCACAACCTATGGACTCACTTTCTCAAATTTCTTTTTACTTATTTTTTATTATTCGCAGTTTGTCTTTTGCACGTTGGTTGTTTGTCAGTCTTTGTGTGTGTTCTTTTCATTAATTCTGTTGTATTTCTCTGTCCTACCATGAACACCACCAAGAAAATGAATCTCAGTGCAATAGAAAGTGACATATTTGTTCAGAGTTCAAAAAGTTCAAAGTAAAATTTATTGTCAGAGTACATACACGCCACTGCACACAACCCTGAGATTCTTTTTTTCTGCGGGCATACTTATCAAATTTGCAGAACAGTAACTGTGAACAGGATCGACGAACAACAAACTGTGCAAATGCAGATATAAATAAATAGCAATAGATAACAAGAGAATGAAATAGCAAGGTAATCAATTTGCTTTGAACATGGAAATGGGTGTTTCTCTGATTGTCAGTCAGCCAGCTCCACGACCATTTCCAACACACACCGAAGATTTGTGAAGAGGGGACCGGGAGTAGCATATCTGAGTTTACTGTTGATGCTAAAGTGAGTTGGGAAGCAAATTGTGCAGAGGGCACGGAGCGTCCAGGGAAAGATTGTTACGTACCCTGTAACTGGGTCACTTACCAGCAAAGATAGAGAGGCCCATTGAAGTCTGATGGTACTATTTTTTAACAGCATTTATTGATAAAATACACAAAAATAATATCAATGCAAACATACAGATAATATACGTCGTCAATACTAAATCTAAAAGTGCAGGTATAATAATAATCAATAAGAAATAGCTCTATCGTTGTCTAGGGGATAATGTATTGTCCGATGGAAATATAAAAGTCATTTTAGTTCATTCAAGCTGCAGCCTTTGGTTGGAGTCAAGAGAGAGTGTTTAAACTTGCCCATTCCTTTTATGATGTTAATCCTTCGAGAGTCGGTGGGGGCTGAGTGCTCCTTGGTGTTAGCTAAAGTCGTTCTCCTGTGGCAAGACCCACCAATTCTGAGGCAAATGGAAAAGGACGCACGTGGGCTTTCCACCAGCTTTCGCTGTTATGCTGTTACAGGAGTTCTAGCGTTTCTTCCGGTGCGTCTAAAGGGGCTGTTCCCCAGACCCTCTTTTATCCCCACTCACGGGGTCTCAGATGTCACTCAGGGTGGAATGATGCCATCCCCCGACCAGCCCACATTGCCTGAGGGCTTCCACAAAGCATAGTACTCAATATACAACTCCGTCTCCAAGAGACAATGACCTGTTCCGTGGCTTTGTATCGCTGAGGGCCAGGACATTCCAAACGTCTCTCTCTCGTTTCCTGGGTCTCCTGCCCTGACTTAATAGTGATCTTGCGATTCTTAAAAAGGAGGGGGGGGCACAGGTGTAACAAGATATAAATAGGTTAGGTGAGTGGGCAAGGGTGGAGTTACTGGGTTTGGTAAGTGTGAGCCCGTACACTTTCAGAAGGAAAAATAGATGAAAAATGGTGGGAGTTCACACCAAGTTGTTGTGCAGAGGGACTTGGGATTGCTTGTGCATGAAGGTTGCTTTGCAGGTGCAACAGGTTATCAAAGAAGGTAAATGTCTATTCCAGGCTATTTAAGAGCAGGGAGGTACAGGTGAGGCCACGCCTGGAGTACTGCGTGCATTTCTGGTCTCCTTACTTGAGGAAGGATAGACTGGCTTTGGAGTCGGTGCAGGGGAGGCTCACCAGGTAGATTTCAGAGATGGCGGGGTTAGACTATGAGGAGAGATTGAGTCGCTATGAGGGGGGACTATACTTGCTGGATTTCAGGAGAGGAATTCTTCTGGGAACATTAAAATTATGCAAGGGACAGATAAGAGAGGCAGGAAAGTTGTTCTCACTAGTAAATAAGGCTAGAACTAGGGGACATAGCCTCAAGATTTGGGGGAGTAGATTTAGGATGGAGACGAGGAGAAACTGCTTTTACCAGAGGGTGGTGAATCTGCGGAACTCTCTGCCCAGGGAAGCAGTGGAGGCTGCCACATTAAACAGGTTTAAGGCTAGATTTTGGCATAGTGAGGGAATTCAGGGTGATGGAGCTGTAACCCTTACCCAACAGGCTGGTATATGTCTAGGGGAAAAAGGGGATCCAGCCACTCTCCAACCCACCTCCCGTACACGCAGGTGCTGTGAGAATCGAGTTTACGCCTCGAGCCCGCCAACAGTATCAAATCCACCACAAATACCGTTATGAAATACACTTTAAAGAGTTTACTAAAATTAAAAAGAGTAGTAAGCAATACAATATATATACACAAGGAAAAAAAAAAGGCGCCACTTATCAAAGTTCAGTCTGTTTAGTGCACTCGTTGGAGCTCAATCAACGAACCAATCGACCCATCCGGCCGTCGCACCTGGGACCACCCCAGTGGTCTTACGAGCAGTACAGCACACGTCCACCTTCTTCAGTGTCTTCCTCGGCCTCTCCCAAAAAACCCGCGAAAACCCCTCCCCCAAGTTCCCAGCATCACAAGACACAATGACATTCCCCATTGATTAACAAATGAATACAATTACCATATCAGCCATTCTAAAGTGAAACAACGGCTAGAGAAACACTTATCCGACAAAGAAACATTCCTACTTGTAACAAACCAGAGGCCATTTTGAGTAACATACCCAGGACATTGTACAGAGCTGAGTCCACGGTCAGGTCAGCCATGTTTGAAGTAGCGAGCGAGACAGTGACATCTTGCAGGGTGGGAGCCATTTACAAGCTACAGGTCCTGTTGGGGGAGAGTCATCATTTGAAGCAGTGAGTGAGAGAGCAACGTCTCGTAGGGCGGGAGCTGCTTGAACACTGCAAGACCCATCGAGAGTGAATGTGTTTTTCAGCCCATGATAAGAATGGAGGTGTAAGCGGAGTGGCTATTGTTAGAGTGGGCCAGCGTTGGAGTGGCCTGGCTTTGGTGGGAACAGGCCGAGTGGCCTAATTCTGCTCCTTTGTCTTATGGTCTATAGCCTTATGATCTTATTGAATGGCGTAGCAGTCTCGGTGGGCCAGCTGAGCCCAGTCCTGCTACTGCTTCCCATGTTGGTATGTTCTCGACCCCTTGTTCTAGATCCTCCAAACGCAGGAAACAGCATCCACACTGCCACTCAGTCGGGATCCTCCCCGTCGTTCCCCATAACCTCCCCTAAGCAAGGTGACATAGAATACGACAGCACTGTACAGATCCTTTGGCCCGTGATGCTGTGCCAACCTTTTAACCTGTTCTAACCCTTCCCCCCTACTCCGCTCTAAATTTTTCCATCATCCACGTGCCTTTTGAAGAGTTTCCTTTCATGCCCAAATGTACCTTCCACGCACCCACCACTCTGTAAAACAAACCTTGCACCCAAAATCACCCCCATACCTTCATGCCCCCTTGTACCTTCCACGCACCCACCACTCTGTAAAACAAACCTTGCACCCAAAATCACCCCCATACCTTCATGCCCCCTTGTACCTTCCACGCACCCACCACTCTGTAAAACAAACCTTGCACCCAAAATCACCCCCATACCTTCATGCCCCCTTGTACCTTCCACGCACCCACCACTCTGTAAAACAAACCTTGCACCCAAAATCACCCCCATACCTTCATGCCCCCTTGTACCTTCCACGCACCCACCACTCTGTAAAACAAACCTTGCACCCAAAATCACCCCCATACCTTCATGCCCCCTTGTACCTTCCACGCACCCACCACTCTGTAAAACAAACCTTGCACCCAAAATCACCCCCATACCTTCATGCCCCCTTGTACCTTCCACGCACCCAATAACCTTAGAATTATTGTCCCCTGGTATTAGTAATTTCCTCCCTGTGGAAAGATTGTCCACTCGATCTATGCCTTTTATCGTCATACAGATCTCCATCAGTTCGCTTCTCGCATCCTCCTTTGCTCCGGAGAGAAAACCCTTCACCCGCTCACCAGATGTGCTGTGTAATCCAGGCATACCTCCGCTGTACCCTCTCGAAAGCTTCCAGCTCCATCCTCCTTTGGTGGTCAGGGAGACAGGTGCAATGTTAGCATTCATTTCGAAGTAGAAGAGCTAGGTCGTAATGCTGAGGCTTTATAAGGCATCGGTCAGACCACACACGGGGTACTGGGACCAGCCTTGGGCTCCTTATTGAGGACAAGATGTGCTGGTATTGGAGAAGGTCCAGAGGGAGCTGATCCTGGCAATGAAAGGGTTAATGTACGAGGAGCCTTGGAGAGCTCTGGACCTGTACTCACGGGATGCAGGGGATCTCACTGAAACCAAGTGGATGTCGATAGGCCTAGATAGAGCGGACATGGAGAGGATGTTTCCTGTACTGGGGGAGTCTGGGACCAGCGGGCACGGCCTCAGGACACAGGAGCCTCCCTCTAGGTCAGAGATGAGGAGGAATTTCCTCAGCCAGAGGGCGGTGACTCTGGTGAATTCATTACCACCGGCAGCTGGGTGCATTGAAGGCTGGAGGTTGATAGATACTTGATTGGGCAGGGTACCAAAGGTTATGGGGAAAGGGAGGCTGGGGTAGGGGGGATCTGAGAGGCAGAGACAGAGCAGATTGAGAAACCTTTTCCCGAGGGTTGAAACGTCCAACACCAGAGAGCCTGCATTGAAGGTGAGAAGGGGACAGTTCAAAGGAGAGGTGAGGAGCAAGATTTTTGTACAGAGAACGATGGGTGTCTGGAATGTGCTACCTGGAGTGGTGCGAGAGGCAGAAACATCAGAGACTTTTAACAGATGTTTAGATAGGCACATGAATGTGAGGAAAATGGAAGATATGGACATTGTGTAGGCTGAAGGGATTAGCTGGGTTGGCATTTCGTTCCTAATGTAGTTGGGTTAGCATAATACTGAGGGCTGAAGGGCCTGTGCTGTGTTGTACTGTGTTTAGGCTCTGTGTTCTAAGGCAGGAGGAGGAGGGAGAATAAATCAGACAAGATGCAAAGACAGAGCAGACTCGATGGGCTGAATGGCCTAATTCTGTCTATATCCTTTGATGAGGCGACACAGACTGAACACAATACTAGCGTGAGAGTGAATGCTGTGCACAGTTCCCCAGTCTCACCAGCACCCCGTGTATCTGGTATTTAGCTCTCCCCCCCCCCCCCCCCCACCCACCCTTACTTCTGACCTCTCATGACCAACAGTAACATCGTGTTAACCGTCCTAATTGCTGTCTGCATCACCAGCCTTTTGTGATCCACTCAGTCGAGTGCCTACAGCGGACCAGGCTGCCCCTTCTCCCTGACCCTCATTAATTGCTCTCTTTCCCAGCCGCAGGCCCCCTGCCACACACCACAGGGACAATGACTACGATAAGATGTCCAATTAGTACAGTTCCCGGTCTTGCATTCATTCCCACGTCCTCTATGCCCTGGTGATCACACGTCCAGATCTTTTACTTATTCTAAACTATCTGGGTGAAATGTCAGATGCGGCTTCCTTCTGCACACGGTTTTTTTCTCTCTCTCTCTCCGTCCCCCTCTCTCTTCCCGTCAGCTCTCGTCTACACACTACCTGTCACTTCCCTTATACACACTAGCTAACTCTTTGTCTCAGCTCCCTTCTACACACTAACTACCCCCCTCTCTCTATCTCTCTGTCAGCTTCCTTGTGCACACTACCACTCCCCTGCCCCCCTCTCTCAGCTCCCTCCTACACACAAACTAACTTTCTCTGCCCCTCTTTATCTGTCTTTTGGTCCGATTTGCTCTGTGTGCCCCCCCTTCTCTCCCTATCTCTTTGCCCCTCTGTCCTTTTCTGTCACCTGCTACTCTTTCTTTTTCTCTTTCTCTCTCTCTTCCTGGATCTGCTGCCTCTGTTCTCCTTTCTCTCTGACCCTCTCTCTTTTTCTAAATACCTGCCTTTCTCCTCTCTGCCTCCCTTCTACACACTAACTACCCCCTCTCTCTATCTGCCTTTCTGCCTCGATGCCCTCACTGACCCTCTGTCTCTCACTCTCATCTTCTCTCTCTCCGTCCTCCGACCCCCATCTCTCTCCGTAATCTGCTTTCTCTCTAACCCCCTCTCTTTCTGCCTTTGGCTTTCTCTCCGCCTCTCCCCCCACCCTCTCTCTCTCTCTCTCGCTCTCTCCATCTCCTCTCTAATCTGCTGTAACTGTGTCTCTTATCCCATTCTCTCGCTGCCTGCCTCTAAATCCCTTTCACTGATCTCCCCCCCTCTCTCTTTGTTGAGAGGGATAGTAAATCAGCCCTGATAGAATGTTGGACAGACTCGATGGGCCAAACAGCCTAATCCTGCTCCTGTGTTTTTGATCCCTCCGTCCCTCTACCCTCTCCAGCACTCACCCGTCTCCCACTCCCTCGTATCTCTCCCTCTGCCTAGATCGGACCGCTACACACCCACACTCACACTCGTCATTTCCCGGTCAAGCTGATGTGCACAAGGTGTACTGCAGCAGCATCACAGGCTCATGGCGTCAGACAGGCGCCATCAGTCCTGTCTGTGGAGAAGATCGAGGAGTGTGTGGTCGTGCAGGGTGGTCACAGCGTTGCTGTACCGAGGCTGTGATTGGGGTCGTGCTAGTCGCAGGAGCCTCCATCATCAGAGATCCTCACCACCCAGGCCACGCTCTTTTCTCACAGCTGCCGTCAGGAAGAAGGTACAGGAGCCTCAGGACTCACACCAGCAGGGTCAGGGACAGTTACTACCCCCCAAACATCCGGCTCCGGAACCAGAGCGGATAACTTCACTCAACACTCACCCCGTTCCTAAACTGTTCCCACAACCTATGGACTAACTTTCAAGGACTCTTCATCTCAGAATCTTGATATTTATTGTTTATTTATTTATCATTATTATTTCTTCTTTTTGTATTTGCACAGTTTGTTGTCGTCTCCACTCTGGTTGAACGGCCTGACTGGTCGGTCTTTCATTGATTCTGTTGTGGTTATTGTTCTATAGATTTATTGAGTATGCCCACAAGAAAATGAATCTCAGGGTTGTATATGGTGATGTCTGGGGTAATTGGAGGTCACAAACAGACAAAGAGTGTGTGAGTTTTAGCAGTATATAGACTTAATTATCATTAGTCTTTCTTCTTTTTGTATTTGCACAGTTTGTTGTCTTCTGCACTCTGGTTGAACGGCCCAACTGGTCGGTCTTTCATTGATTCTGTTGTGGTTATTACTCTTCAAATTCATTTGATATGCCCGCAAGGAAACTGATCTCAGGGCCGCGTACGGTGGCATATCTGTACTTTGTGAGCTGTGCTTCAGGGAGGCCGCTCCTCAACCTGCTGCTGTAGGACAGGGGGCTTCTGGACCTCCCACCCGATGAGAAGAAGGCACAACCGAGAGGGCAAGGACCTTCAACGATGGACGGTGCCTCCTGTAGACAGTACAGCCGATGGGGAAGGATGTGTTTGGCAGGGCCCCTGGCTCTCTGGAGCTGGCAACCAGACGGTGACGCAACCGCAGTCAGACATGTCTGCAGAAGTCCGTCAGGAAAACCTCCGGAGGAAGTCACCTCCCACGTGGGCCCGGGGGAGATGCTAGCGCCCAGCCGACTCTCTCCACCGCCGCTGCCCCAGCTGTACGTCCGCCCTCCTCTCCCCTTGCTGCAGTTGACAGACAGACGGCGGTGCAGTTCTGCCGAGGCTGACCCAGAGGGTGTGTTTGTGGCCCCACTCGATCTGTCCCGCTTTCCACATGGGACAACTTCAGATGCTGCCCTGATCGGGAGGCCCGGTGGTGGGTGGCAATGCAATAGGATCCAGGGTTTAATTCTGCACTGTCCCTCCCACCTCACTCTCCCCTCAATCCCTCCCTCCCACCTCACCCTCCCCTCTCCCACCTCACTCTCCCCTCTCCCACCTCACTCTCCCCTCAATCCCTCCCTCCCACCTCACTCTCCCCTCTCCCACCTCACTCTCCCCTCAATCCCTCCCTCCCACCTCACCCTCCCCTCTCCCACCTCACTCTCCCCTCAATCCCTCCCTCCCACCTCACCCTCCCCTCTCCCACCTCACTCTCCCCTCAATCCCTCCCACCTCACTCTCCCCTCAATCCCTCCCTCCCACCTCACTCCCCTCAATCCCCCCCTCCCACTGCACTCCTCCTCACACCCCCTCATCCAACTCACACCACCTCAATTCCTCACTCTCCCTTACCCACCTCACTCTCTCCCTCCGATCTGACTCTCCCTCACATCTTTCTCTCCGTCTCTACTCTCTCGCTCACCCCCTCCCCGTCCTGCTGCAGGTTCTGGGAGCGGGGCTACCCGACCGGTTACTTTGACTACCAGCTGGAGGTGTTTGGCCACTGCGGCATGCTGCGCAGACGAGCCTGGGTCAACGCCGCCTGCGGCGCGCGCCATCGCTGGATCTGCAAGCGCACCTCCGAGAAGCTGCCCTTCAACCTGTGAGCGCCGGGGAGCCAGTCCACCCCCGTCCCAGAGGGCAGCGGGGGCCCAACACCGCACCCTCGGGTGTCCTTCCACCCTACTCCACCTCTCACTCCAACAACACCCCCCCCCTCGCTCTGAGCTACCCCCTCTGGGAGGAGAGACGCGGCAGATGTGGGGCTGGCGGGTCCCCACTCTGGGATAGATGCTGGGCGTGGGGGCAGAGGGAGATCCCCACTCAAGGAAGGGGCAGTGAAGGAGCTCCGTACTGTGGGAGGGAAGGGAAGGGCACTGGGCTTGGGGCAGTGAGGGATCTCCCCAGTGTGAGGGGCTGCTGAGGGAGTTACCCTCTGTTGGAGAAGCAGTGAGGGATCTCCACACAGTGGGAGCAGTGACTGCGGGACGGTGGGCGTGGGTGGGGCGGTGAGGAGGCTTCCATCTGTTGGAAGAGGTGAGGGATCTCACGGGGGGCACTGGGCTTGGGGCGGTGAGGGATCTCCCCATAGTGTGAGGGGCTGCTGAGGGAGTTACCCTCTGTTGGAGAAGCAGTGAGGGATCTCCGCACAGTGGGAGGAGCAGTGACTGCGGGACGGTGGGCGTGGGTGGGGCGGTGAGGCTTCCATCTGTTGGTAGTGAGGGATCTCACGGGGGGGCACTGGGCTTGGGGCAGTGAGGGATCTCCCCAGTGTGAGGGGCTGCTGAGGGAGTTACCCTCTGTTGGAGAAGCAGTGAGGGATCTCCGCACAGTGGGAGGAGCAGTGACTGCGGGACGGTGGGCGTGGGTGGGGCGGTGAGGCTTCCATCTGTTGGTAGTGAGGGATCTCACGGGGGGGCACTGGGCTTGGGGCGGTGAGGGATCTCCCCATAGTGTGAGGGCGGGTGCACAGAGGATGGTTTAGAGTATCATCGGAGCATGGGGGGGGGGTGAGGGGAGAGAACACCTTGGCAGCAGCCCCACCAAAGCCCCTCTCAGGCATGGAGGGGATAGAGGGGGGTGGGGAAGAGTGGCTCCTGCCTTTGGCCCTTTACTGGTTGGGACGCTTGTAAGGGGTTCGGAGGACGGAGACTGGCGATTGTATCGAGCCGGAGGACTCTCTCATGGCCGTCACTGACTCGAGATTGCGTTGTACTGGATGGTTGATCTGTAATCATACTCCCATCAATAAATCTGTGAAGTCTGGCCGGTGTCTGGGAGAGGATGGTGCCGGGGTCTGTGGGCCATCTCCCTTGTGTCCAACGGCTCTCCCAGAAGGGGACCGGGCTGAGCAAGCAACAGACTGGAAGGGGGAGGGTGACCACAGACTGGGGGAGTGGTAAAGCAGGGCTCCCTCCAGCGGCCCCTCGCGTTTTCTCGCTCTCAGCCACTGTCTTCATTCCCGTCCAACTCACATCCCCACACCCCCTCCTTACTTCCATCACTCCTGTACGGAGAGAGGCACCCAACCTGCCATGTGGTAGAGGCTGAAATGTTAGCGGCTCTTGAAAGATGTCTTGGTCGGCACGTGATTGTGAAAAAATTGAAAAATATGGCCTTCCGGGGTCAGACACAGAGTGAATCTCCCTCCACACCGTCCCATCACACACTCCTGGGGTCAGACACAGAGTGAATCTCCCTCCACACCATCCCATCACACACTCCCGGGGTCAGGCACAGGGTGAAACTCCCTCCACACCGTCCCATCACACACTCCCGGGGTCAGACACAGAGTGAATCTCCCTCCACACCATCCCATCACTGATTCCCGGGGTCAGACACAGGGTGAATCTCCCTCTACACCGTCCCAACACACACTCCCGGGGTCAGACACAAAGTGAATCTCACTCCACACCGTCCCAACACACACTCCCGGGGTCAGACACAAAGTGAATCTCACTCCGCACCCTCCCAGCACACACTGCCGGGGTCAGACACAGGGTGAATCTCCCTCCACACCGTCCCATCACACACTCCCGGGGTCAGACAGAGTGGATCTCCCTCCACACCATCCCATCACACTCTGCCGGGGTCAGACACAGGGTGAAACTCCCTCCGCACCGTCCCATCACACACTCCCGGGATCAGACTCAGAGTGAATCTCCCTCCACACCATCCCATCACACACTCCCGGGGTCAGACACAGAGTGAATCTCCCTTCACACCGTCCCATCACACATTCCCGGGGTCAGACACAGAGTGAATCTCCCTCCATACCGTCCCATCACACACTCCTAGAGTCAGACACAGTGTGAATCTCCCTCCACACCGTCCCATCACACACTCCCGGGGTCAGACACAGAGTGAATCTCCCTCCACACCGTCCCATCACACACACCCGGGGTCAGACACAGAGTGAATCTCCCTCCACACCGTCCCATCACACACACCCGTGGTCAGACACAGAGTGAATCTCCCTCCACACCGTCCCATCACACACTCCCGGGGTCAGACACAGAGTGAATCTCCCTCCACACCATCCCATCACACACTCCCGGGGTCAGACACAGAGTGAATCTCCCTCCACACCGTCCCATCACACAGTCCCGGGGTCAGACACAGTGGGAATCTCCCTCCACACCGTCCCATCACACACTCCTGGAGTCAGACACAGTGTGAATCTCCCTCCACACCGTCCCATCTCACACTCCTGGGGTCAGACACAGAGTGAATCTCCCTCCACACCGTCCCATCACACACACCCGGGGTCAGACACAGAGTGAATCTCCCTCCACACCGTCCCATCACACACACCCGTGGTCAGACACAGAGTGAATCTCCCTCCACACCGTCCCATCACATACTCCCGGGGTCAGACACAGAGTGAATCTCCCTCCACACCGTCCCATCACATACTCCCGGGGTCAGACACAGGGTGAATCTCCCTCCGCACCGTCCCATCACACACTCCCGGGGTCAGACACAGAGTGAATCTCCCTCCACACCGTCCCATCACACACTCCCGGGGTCAGACACAGAGTGAATCCCCCTCCACACCATCCCATCACATACTCCCGGGGTCAGACACAGAGTGAATCTCCCTCCACACCGTCCCGTCACACACTCCCGGGGTCAGACACAGAGTGAATCTCCCTCCACACCGTCCCATCACACACTCCCGGGGTCAGACACAGGGTGAATCTCCCTCCACACCGTCCCATCACACACTCCCGGGGTCAGACACAGAGTGAATCTCCCTCCACACCGTCCCATCACACACTCCCAGCGTCAGACACAGAGTGAATCCCCCTCCGCACCGTCCCATCACACACTGCTGAACGGAGGTTGTGTGGAACGAGTGCCTATTGATCTCTCTCTCTCTCTCTCTCTGTCTGCTGTGTTTAGTGTTCTGGGACCAGATGTCCTCAGCGATGTTTACACAGTTCACAGCCGTCCTCACGGTCACGAACTCCTGGCGGGAAATGTCCCCAAGGTCTGGATTCCATCCCAAATCTGTCTCTGCGGCCTCCCTTTGAAACTCTCTCCTGACATGCAGAATCCTTCCCAGAACATGCAGATGCTCTTTCGGGGCAGGGGAAATTGCAATTCCCTGTCAGGCGAGATACGGGAAAGGGGGTTGGGTGGTGTGTTTGGAGTGAGTGAGGGGCAAAGGGAGCGGAAACGGTTGGAATGAGAGATGTGTTGCTTGACGAAAGGAGAGAGAGAGAGAGAGAGAATAACAGGAGTGGGTTGGCAAATGGGAACAAAAGATAATCTGCAGATACTGGAAATCCGAAGCAACAGAATTAATGATGAGGAGTCAGAGTTAGAGGGTCGAGGGGTGTGAGGATGGTAGGAGCCTGTGCACATCAACGATTCCTCCTGCTAGATACTCCATCCTCCACCTCTCCTCCATCAGTGACCTTCCCTCAGCTCCCCTTTTCCTGCCACACTGCCCCATCAATCAGCTCCCCTCACCACCTTTCCACATTGCCGTGCTGGTGCCAACCAAACTAATCAAAAATTAAACTGATCACACCCAAGTCAGATGAATCTTGTTTAAGATTAAAAATAATTCAATCTTAACCAATTCCTTCTTGCATTATTCTAATCTAATTTCAAAACCATCATCCAATTTCAATACATTTGAACCAAAATTAAACTAATCTGAATCCAGATTCTATTAATCATGTTTAAAATGATACAAATCCCACCCCAAAGCCAGCCAGACCTTAGTCGCCGAATGGCCTCGTCTGCTTGTACCTCTTCTGGTCTTAAAATAAATCCTATGTTAAAATTAAATTAATGCAACTGGAACCACATCGATCCAAATTAAATATTTAATCTCTAAAATTAATCTAAATCCATTCTGAACCGATCCCGTCCAAAAATCACACCACTCCCATCCCTAAATAATTATGCCCCATTTAAAATTCAACTCCAGTCCATCAAGGTTGATCTGAAAAGAGGTAAAACACACCAGTCCGAAGGTGCAGTCACCCCTCCTGGGGGTTGTGAGGGGGTCTGGACGGTAACTGTGCGGGACAGGTTGGGGAGTGGATGACGGCGGGTGGCTGGGAGTGGAGAGGGACGACGGTGGGGGGATTTGGCGTTGGGTGTCAGTCCTGGCCCCCGGCCATTGTCTGGCGGATCCAGGGCAGGTAGCTCTCCACGCGGGTGTAGACGCCGTAGGTGCCGTTGCGGCCGCAGCCGAGCCCCCAGGACACCAGGCCGGTCACGTACCAGGCGTCGTCGTCCCGCCGGCGGACGGCGAACGCCCCGCCGCTGTCGCCCTGGCACGAGTCCGTCTCGCCGAGGCCCGTGCCGGCGCAGAACATACCGGGCCCCAGGCGGAGCAGCTCGCCCCCCAGCCCTTGCTGCGCCTTCTCCATCACCCGGCGGCACCTCTCCTGGTCGGCCACGGGCAGCCCCACGTAGTGCAGCCGGTTGAGCAGCCTCTGGTCCTGCGTGACGCCCCAGCCCGCCACGTAGCCCAGCTGCCCGGTGCCGTAGAGCTGGGGTGTGGCCCCGCTCGGGCAGGCAGGCGGGGACGACGTAGCGGCCGAGGGTGACCGGCGCGGCCAGCTTGATCAGGGCCAGGTCGTGGGTGAACTGCGGGTTGTCGCCGCCCGCGTACCCCGGGTGCAGGTAGACCCCCTCCACCGGCTGGCCGGCCGACTCCAGCAGGTCCTCCAGGTCGTTGTCGCCCAGGTAGACGCCGTAGCTCCTCAGCGTCTTGGCGTCCGGCCGCGGCTGGTGCTTGAGCCAGAAGACGTGGGCGGCGGTCAGCACCCAGCGCGGGTCGCATCAGCACCCCGGAGCCCCGGCCCTGCTGCTGCGGGGCCGCAGGTACACCTGCCAGGGGAAGCTGGCGTTGGGCGCCGGGGCGCCCCCGAAGATCCGAGCTGTTCCCCTGTCCACGGGCTGCTCCGGCTTCCCGCACACTGCGGGGCAAGTGGGGGTAGGGAGTAAGAGGGAGAGCGGGGTGGGGGGGGGGGGTTAGCGATCATCTAACTACAACGAGGGAGAGGGACTGCGGGGTGGGTCGGATATTCCGGTTTTGCCAGAGCGGGGTGGTGGAAGCACGGAGAGAGGATGGGGAGTGAACACGGTGGGGGAGAAAGAGCAAGGGATAGAGGGAGAACAGGGGTGAACCTGGGGGGGGGGGATATAGTGAGAGGAAGAGTGATGGGGGTATAAGGGGGGAGAGAGAGAGAAAGTAAATGACCCCGGAGTGGGGGAGGAGGGAGAGGAAGCCAGGGGAGTATGAGCAGGGATGGGGGGGGAATGACAAGAGCGTTACACTGTGGGTGTAACCCCAGGAGCTGATGGATTAGGTGAGGAGGTGGTTGGGGTGGGCAGTGGATTCAGGGAGTCTCAACTCCGAAACCAGGCCCTTCAGCCCATCGGGACCATGTCGACCAAGATTCCCATCCAGGTTTGCCCCATCTGGTTCCTGTCCTACCCAAGTCCTGCCCCTACCACTTCTTCTGGCAGCTCACACCATCAACTCAATTCCCCCCCACCCCCGGGTGGCAAAGTTGTCCCTCATGTTTCCCCCCCCCCCCCACCTTCAGCTTCTGCCTTCGAACTTCACTCCTCTCCTGGGAGGTAGACTGTGTGCGCTCACCCCCAATCTGCCCCTGGAATGATCTCGTAAAATGCGACGAGGTTCCCCCGCCACCCCCCAGTCCAAGGATCAAAGGCCCAGCTCTTCCTGATTACTCGGGCCCCCGAATCGCCTTTGTAAGTTCCCTGTGCCCTCTCCGGCTGGCCCCCGTCATTCCTTTCACTGGGTGACGAAAACCACAGGACGTTCGACAAACGTCTGGTGTAACTGCAGCAAGACATCTCAGTATCCTGACCGATGAACGTCGGCTCAGCCCCTCTCCCCCACCCACCCAGCCCACCTTCAGCACGCTGTTCTCCAACACCGGCCAGGGTCCCGCTGTTGACTGTGACAGTCCTCTGGACTGACTCTCCAACCAGCTACACCTCACACCCACCACAATTAAACTCCATTTGCCCACAACTGATTTAGCATTGAATGTCCCCCCCCCCCCCCCCCCCCGGCCTTTTAAGCCACGCTGGCCACTGATTTAGTCCCAGTCACGGGCCAATTCACAGTGACTAATGAACCTACCACCCAGTATGTCTTTGGACGTGGTCACCCACGGGGTGAACCTATAAACTTGGTGGGAATTGAACCCGGGTCTCCTGTATTGTGCTGACCACTGCGCCAGACTGCCCTGCAATCTTCAATAGCAACTAAAATAGTAGGGGTGTAACTGTGTGTGTGAGAGAGAGGCGGAGGGAAGGAGGGAGGGAGGATGAGGGAAGGCAGGCCGGTGTGGGAATTTACCTGGGGCACAGTAGGGAATGGTCTCCCTGACACTGCGGTTGATCCAGCGACGAGAAGCTGTGCAGGTATAGGTTCCTGGAGAAGCAGAGAGCAGGCATCAGCCCCGCGGCTCGAGACTGACAGGGTGAGGCTCGGAGAACGAAGGGCACGGAGGCCGGGGGGGAGCCGCAACACAAAGGAACAGATCAGGCCATTCAGTCCATCGAGTCTGCTCCTTCATTCCATCATTGCTGATTTACTATCCCACTCAACCCTACTCTCCTGCCTCCTCCCCATAACCTTTCACACTCCAACTAATCAGGAACCTATCAACTTATAAATACAGCCAGAGATTTGGCCTCCACAGATTCACCTCCCTCCTGCTAAAGCAGTTGCTCCTATCCTCTGTGCTTGTACAGTATTCGGAGGCTGTGTCCTCTGGTCCCAGACTATAGAGACACTCTGTCCACGGCAGGATGGGGAGGGGCGGGAAGAGGGATGGGAGACGGGGGTGAAGGAGAGTGATCACAGTCCCTCCCTCCCTCCTCCACCTCTCTGCCTGACCCCAGGACATCCCAGACCCAGATTTTCCCTCCCTCCGCCTGTCTGTCCCGGCCACTGAGAGCCAACGTGGTTCTCCCTTATCGTCCTGACACTCGGGAACTTCCTGTTGAAACACTGGCTCAGTCCCTCCACCACAGAGGCTGGCCGGCAGCCGAGAGGCCCCGACTTGCCCGCCCTCCAGTTCAGACCTCGCCAGAGGTGGGGGAGGGAGATGAGCTGGAGAGAGGGAGGGGCTGGAAAGGAGGAGGAGAAAGGGAGGGAGATGGGGAGGCGGAGGGAGGTGGGAAGGAGGGGAGCAAGGAAGGGAGAGGACGTAGAGTGGGGAAGGAGGGAGGGAGGGTAGGCAAGAGTGAGGGAGAACACATCCTCCCACTCCCCTTTCACTGACTGTCCCCACCCCACTGTCTCCATGTAACCCCTCCCACACTCCCTACCTCCACCTTCCCCCTCCACTCCCCATCTACTGCGCCTCCCTCTTTCCCTCCTCCACCCTCCGTCATTCCTCTATATCTTCACTCCCTTCCTATACCTCCTCCCTCTGCCTTCCCCATCTACCACCACTCTCCCACCCACATCCCTACCTGCCCCCTCACTCCTTGCTCCCTCGTTCCTACCTCCACTCCCTCCTTTCACCTTCCTTAACTTCTCCCTCCCACACCTCCTTCCTTCACATCCCCTTCTCTCCCTCCCCACCTTATAATCTCTCCCTCTTTACCTCCCTCTCCCTCCCTCCCTCCACTTCTCCTTCCGCACATACTACCAGCCTATCTCCATCCTCCGCAATCCCTCCACCGCCCCCCCACCGGTGCCACTCACCGTCGCCCGGACTCTCCATGTGGTAGTGGGGGTGACAGGAGTACTGGATGCGGTCTGGTATCCGTTCCTCACACGGCTGCTCTCCACCACGCGGAATCGGCCGTTCTCCAGGTGCTGGGGCTCCCCGCAGTCGATCACTGAGTGGGCAAGAGCGGGACAGAGGTGACCACGGTCCGACCTACAGCCTCAACCTCCCCGGAACACCCCCTCCACTTTACTGCCCTTCGGTGTCCCTCACCCTGCGGTCCCACTCCCCCCCACTCCGGGTCCTCACCCTGAGGTCCCACTCCCCCCCACTCAGGGTCCCTCACACTGCGGTCCCACTCCCCCCACTCCGGGTCCCTCACCCTGCGGTCCCACTCCCCCCACTCCGGGTCCCTCACCCTGAGGTCCCACTCCCCCCCACTCAGGGTCCCTCACACTGCGGTCCCACTCCCCCCCACTCCGGGTCCCTCACCCTGCGGTCCCACTCCCCCCTCACTCCAGGTCCCTCACCCTGCGGTCCCACTCCCCCCCAGGTCCCTCACCCTGCGGTCCCACTCCCCCTCACTCCAGGTCCCTCACCCTGCGGTCCCACTCCCCCCCAGGTCCTCACCCTGCGGTCCACTCCCCCCCCACCCGGGTCCCTCACCCTGCGGTCCCACTCCCCCTCACTCCAGGTCCCTCACCCTGCGGTCCCACTCCCCCTCACTCCGGGTCCCTCACCCTGCGGTCCCACTCCCCCCCACTCCGGGTCCCTCACCCTGAGGTCCCACTCCCCCCCACTCAGGGTCCCTCACACTGAGGTCCCACTCCCCACCTGGGTCCCTCACCCTGCGGTCCCACTCCCCCTCACTCTGGGTCCCTCACCCTGCAGTCCCACTTCCCCCCCCCGGGTCCCTCACCTTGCGGTCCCACACCCCCTCACTCCGGGTCCCTCACCCTGCAGTCCCACTCCCCCCCCCCAGGTCCCTCACCCTGCGGTCCTGCTCCCCCCCCACTCCGGGTCCCTCACCCTGCAGCCCCACTCACGCCCCGGGTCCCTCACCCTGAGGTCCCACTCCAGGTCCCTCACTCCGGGGCCCCACTCCAGGGACCCTCAATCTGGGTCCCTCACCCTGTGGCCCCACTCCGGGTCCCTCACCCTGCAGTCCCACTCCCCCCCCCGGGTCCCTCACCCTGCGGTCCCACTCCCCCCACTCCGGGTCCCTCACCCTGCGGTCCCACTCCCCCCCCACCCCGGGTCCCTCACCCTGCGGTCCCTCTCCCCCTCACTCTGGGTCCTCACCCTGCGGTCCCACTCCCCCTCACTCCGGGTCCCTCACCCTGCGGTCCCACTCCCCCCCCACCCCGGGTCCCTCACCCTGCGGTCCCTCTCCCCCTCACTCTGGGTCCTCACCCTGCGGTCCCACTCCCCCTCACTCCGGGTCCCTCACCCTGAGGTCCCACTCCAGGTCCCTCACTCCGGGGCCCCACTCCAGGTCCCTCACTTTGGGTCCCTCACCCTGTGGCCCCACTCCGGGTCCCTCACCCTGCGGTCCCACTCCCCCCCCGGGTCTCTCACCCTGAGGTCCCTCTCCCCCCCCCCGGGACCCTCATCCTGCGGTCCCACTCCCCCCCCCCCCCGGTTCCCTCACCCTGCGGTCCCACTCCCCCCCACTCCGGGTCCCTCGCCCTGCGGTCCCACTCCCCCCCTGGGTCCCTGACCCTGCGGTCCCACTCCCACCCCCGGGTCCCTCACCCTGCGGTCCCACTCCCACTCCGGGTCCTCACCCTGCGGTCCCACTCCCCCCCCCCCCCCCGGGTCCCTCACCCTGCGGTCCCACTCCCCCCCCCCCGGGTCCCTCACCCTGCGGTCCCACTCCCCCCCCACTCCGGGTCCCTCACCCTGCGTCCCACTCCCCCCCCACTCCGGGTCCCTCACCCTGCGGTCCCACTCCCCCCCCCCGGGACCCTCACCCTGCAGTCCCCACTCCCCCCTCACTCTGGGTCCCTCACCCTGCGGTCCCATTCCCCCCCCGGGTCCCTCACCCTGCGGTCCCACTCCCCCCCGGGTCCCTCACCCTGCGGTCCCACTCCCCCCAACTCCGAGTCCCTCACCCTGTGGTCCCACTCCCCCTCACTCCAGGTCCCTCACCCTGCGGTCCCACTCCCCACCCACCCGGGTCCCTCACCCTGCGGTCCCACTCCCCCCCCACCCGGGTCCCTCACCCTGCGGTCCCACTCCCCTCCCACCCGGGTCCCTCACCCTGCGGTCCCACTCCCCCCCTGGGTCCCTCACCCTGCGGTCCCACTCCCCCTCACTCCGGGTCCCTCACCCTGCGGTCCCACTCCCCTCACTCCAGGTCCTCACCCTGCGGTCCCACTCCCCCCCAGGTCCCTCACCCTGCGGTCCCACTCCCCCCCCACCCGGGTCCCTCACCCTGCGGTCCCACTCCCCCTCACTCCAGGTCCCTCACCCTGCAGTCCCACTCCCCCCTGGGTCCCTCACCCTGCGGTCCCACTCCCACCCCCGGGTCCCTCACCCTGCGGTCCTACTCCCCCCCTGGGTCCCTCACCCTGCGGTCCCACTCCCACCCCACTCCGGGTCCCTCACCCTGCGGTCCTACTCCCCCCCTGGGTCCCTCACCCTGCAGTCCCACTCCCCCCCTGGGTCCCTCACCCTGCGGTCCCACTCCCACCCCACTCCGGGTCCCTCACCCTGCGGTCCTACTCCCCCCCTGGTCCCTGACACTGCAGTCCCACTCCCCCCCTGGGTCCCTCACCCTGCGGTCCCACTCCCCCCCCCCGGGTCCCTCACCCTGCGGTCCTACTCCCCCCCTGGGTCCCTCACCCTGCGGTCCCACTCCCACCCCACTCCGGGTCCCTCACCCTGCGGTCCCACTCCCCACCCACCGGGTCCCTCACCCTGCGGTCCCACTCCCCCCCACTCCGGGTCCCTCACCCTGCGGTCCCACTCCCCCCTCACTCCGGGTCCCTCACCCTGCGGTCCCACTCCCCCCCCCCCCGGGTCCCTCACCCTGCGGTCCCACTCCCCCCCACTCCGGGTCCCTCACCCTGCGGTCCTACTCCCCCCCTGGGTCCCTCACCCTGCGGTCCCACTTCCCCCCCCCCCCCCGGGTCCCTCACCCTGCGGTCCCACTCCCCCCCACTCCGGGTCCCTCACCCTGTGGTCCCACTCCCCCCCCCCCCCCGGGTCCCTCACCCTGCGGTCCCACTCCCCCCCCCCCCCGGGTCCCTCACCCTGCGGTCCCACTCCCACCCCACTCCGGGTCCCTCACCCTGCGGTCCCACTCCCCCACCCCCGGGTCCTCACCCTGCGGTCCCACTCCCACCCCCCCGGGACCCTCACCCTGCGGTCCCACTCCCCCCCCCACCCGGGTTCCTCACCCTGCGGTCCCACTCCCCCCAACTCCGAGTCCCTCACCCTGTGGTCCCACTCCCCCTCACTCCAGGTCCCTCACCCTGCGGTCCCAGTCCCCCCCCACCCGGGTCCCTCACCCTGCGGTCCCACTCCCCCCCCACCCGGGTCCCTCACCCTGCGGTCCCACTCCCCCCAACTCCGAGTCCCTCACCCTGTGGTCCCACTCCCCCTCACTCCAGGTCCCTCACCCTGCGGTCCCACTCCCCCCCCCACTCCGGGTCCCTCACCCTGCGGTCCCACTCCCCCCCCCCGGGTCCCTCACCCTGCGGTCCCACTCCCCCCCACTCCGGGTCCCTCACCCTGCGGTCCCCACTCCCCCCCACTCCGGGTCCCTCACCCTGCGGTCCCACTCCCCCCTCACTCCGGGTCCCTCACCCTGCGGTCCCACTCCCCCCCGGGTCCCTCACCCTGCGGTCCCACTCCCCCACAGGTCCCTCACCCTGCGGTCCCACTCCCCCCCACTCCGGGTCCCTCACCCTGCGGTCCCACTCCCCCCCCCCCCGGGTCCCTCACCCTGCGGTCCCACTCCCCCCCACTCCGGGTCCCTCACTCTGCGGTCCCACTCCCCCCCGGGTCCCTCACCCTGCGGTCCCACTCCCCCACAGGTCCCTCACCCTGCGGTCCCACTCCCCCCCACTCCGGGTCCCTCACCCTGCGGTCCCACTCCCCCCTCACTCCGGGTCCCTCACCCTGCGGTCCCACTCCCCCCCAGGTCCCTCACCCTGCGGTCCCACTCCCCCCCGGGTCCCTCACCCTGCGGTCCCACTCCCCCCCTTGTCCCTCACCCTGCGGTCCCACTCCCCCCCACTCCGGGTCCCTTACCGTGCGGTCCCACTCCCCCCCACTCCGGGTCCCTCACCCTGCGGTCCCACTCCCCCCCAGGTCCCTCACCCTGCGGTCCCACTCCCCCCCGGGTCCCTCACCCTGCGGTCCCACTCCCCCCCGGGTCCCTCACCCTGCGGTCCCACTCCCCCCCGGGTCCCTCACCCTGCGGTCCCACTCCCCCCCGGGTCCCTCACCCTGCGGTCCCACTCCGCCCCTGGGTCCCTCACCCTGCGGTCCCACTCCGCCCCTGGGTCCCTCACCCTGCGGTCCCCCTACCCCCCTGGGTCCCTCACCCTGCGGTCCCACTCCCCCCTCACTCCGGGTCCCTCACCCTGCGGTCCCACTCCCGCCCAGGTCCCTCACCCTGCGGTCCCCCTCCCCCCCGGGTCTCTCACCCTGCGGACCCACTCCCCCCCAGGTCCCTCACCCTGCGGTCCCACTCCCCCCCTGGGTCCCTCACCCTGCGGTCCCACTCCCCCCCGGGTCCCTCACCCTGCGGTCCCACTCCCCCCTCACTCCGGGTCCCTCACCCTGCGGTCCCACTCCCCCCCGGTTCCCTCACCCTGCGGTCCCACTCCCCCTCACTCCGGGTACCTCACCCTGCGGTCCCACTCCCCCCCTGGGTCCCTCACCCTGCGGTCCCACTCCCCCCCTGGGTCCCTCACCCTGCGGTCCCACTCCCCCCCCACCCGGGTCCCTCACCCTGCGGTCCCACTCCCCCCCTGGGTCCCTCACCCTGCGGTCCCACTCCCCCTCACTCCGGGTCCCTCACCCTGCGGTCCCACTCCCCCTCACTCCGGGTCCCTCACCCTGCGGTCCCACTCCCCCCCAGGTCCCTCACCCTGCGGTCCCACTCCCCCCCACCCGGGTCCCTCACCCTGCGGTCCCACTCCCCCTCACTCCAGGTCCCTCACCCTGCAGTCCCACTCCCCCCCTGGGTCCCTCACCCTGCGGCCCCACCCCCCCCGGGTCCCTCACCCTGCGGCCCCACCCCCCCGGGTCCCTCACCCTGCGGTCCCACTCCCCCCCACTCCGGGTCCCTCACCCTGCGGTCCCACTCCCCCCCACTCCGGGTCCCTCACCCTGCGGTCCCACTTCCCCCCCCCCCGGGTCCCTCACCCTGCGGTCCCACTCCCCCCCCCGGGTTCCTCACCCTGCGGTCCCACTCCCCCCAACTCCGAGTCCCTCACCCTGTGGTCCCACTCCCCCTCACTCCAGGTCCCTCACCCTGCGGTCCCACTCCCCCCCCCTCCCGGGTCCCTCACCCTGCGGTCCCACTCCCCCCCCACCCGGGTCCCTCACCCTGCGGTCCCACTCCCCCCCACCCGGGTCCCTCGCCCTGCGGTCCCACTCCCCCTCACTCCAGGTCCCAAACCCTGCGGTCCCACTCCCCCCCAGGTCCCTCACCCTGCGGTCCCACTCCCCACCTGGGTCCCTCAACCTGCGGTCCCACTCCCCCTCACTCCAGGTCCCAAACCCTGCGGTCCCACTCCCCCCCAGGTCCCTCACCCTGCGGCGGTCCCACTCCCCCCCCGGGTTCCTCACCCTGCGGTCCCACTCCCCCCAACTCCGAGTCCCTCACCCTGCGGTCCCACTCCCCCTCTCTCCGGGTCCCTCACCCTGCGGTCCCACTCCCCCCTCACTCCGGGTCCCTCACCCTGCGGTCCCACTCCCCCTCACTCCAGGTCCCTCACCCTGCAGTCCCACTCCCCCCCTGGGTCCCTCACCCTGCGGTCCCACTCCCCCCCCCCCCGGGTCCCTCACCCTGCGGTCCCACTCCCCCCCTGGGTCCCTCACCCTGCGGTCCCACTCCCCCCCCCCCGGGTCCCTCGCCCTGCGGTCCCACTCCCCCCAACTCCGGGTCCCTCACCCTGCGGTCCCACTCCCCCCCTGGGTCCCTCACCCTGCGGTCCCACTCCCCCCCCCCGGGTCCCTCACCCTGCGGTCCCACTCCCCCCAACTCCGGGTCCCTCACCCTGCGGTCCCACTCCCCCCCACTCCGGGACCCTCACCCTGCGGTCCCACTCCCCCCCCCGGGTCCCTCACCCTGCGGTCCCACTCCCCCCCACTCCGGGTCCCTCACCCTGCGGTCCCACTCCCCCCCACTCCGGGTCCCTCACCCTGCGGTCCCACTCCCCCCTCACTCCGGGTCCCTCACCCTGCGGTCCCACTCCCCCCCGGGTCCCTCACCCTGCGGTCCCACTCCCCCACAGGTCCCTCACCCTGCGGTCCCACTCCGGGTCCCTCACCCTGCGGTCCCACTCCCCCCTCACTCCGGGTCCCTCACCCTGCGGTCCCACTCCCCCCCGGGTCCCTCACCCTGCGGTCCCACTCCCCCCCTGGGTCCCTCACCCTGCGGTCCCACTCCCCCTCACTCCGGGTCCCTCACCCTGCGGTCCCACTCCCCCTCACTCCAGGTCCCTCACCCTGCGGTCCCACTCCCCCCCAGGTCCCTCACCCTGCGGTCCCACTCCCCCCCACCCGGGTCCCTCACCCTGCGGTCCCACTCCCCCTCACTCCAGGTCCCTCACCCTGCAGTCTCACTCCCCCCCTGGGTCCCTCACCCTGCGGTCCCACTCCCCCCCCCCGGGTCCCTCACCCTGCGGTCCTACTCCCCCCCTGGGTCCCTCACCCTGCGGTCCCACTCCCACCCCACTCCGGGTCCCTCACCCTGCGGTCCCACTCCCCACCCCCCGGGTCCCTCACCCTGCGGCCCCACCCCCCCGGGTCCCTCACCCTGCGGCCCCACCCCCCCGGGTCCCTCACCCTGCGGTCCCACTCCCCCCCACTCCGGGTCCCTCACCCTGCGGTCCCACTCCCCCCCACTCCGGGTCCCTCACCCTGCGGTCCCACTTCCCCCCCCCCCGGGTCCCTCACCCTGCGGTCCCACTCCCCCCCACTCCGGGTCCCTCACCCTGCGGTCCCACTTCCCCCCCCCCCGGGTCCCTCACCCTGCGGTCCCACTTCCCCCCCCCCCCGGGTCCCTCACCCTGCGGTCCCACTCCCCCCCCCGGGTTCCTCACCCTGCGGTCCCACTCCCCCCAACTCCGAGTCCCTCACCCTGTGGTCCCACTCCCCCTCACTCCAGGTCCCTCACCCTGCGGTCCCACTCCCCCCCCTCCCGGGTCCCTCACCCTGCGGTCCCACTCCCCCCCCACCCGGGTCCCTCACCCTGCGGTCCCACTCCCCCCCACCCGGGTCCCTCACCCTGCGGTCCCACTCCCCACCTGGGTCCCTCAACCTGCGGTCCCACTCCCCCTCACTCCGGGTCCCTCACCCTGCGGTCCCACTCCCCCTCACTCCAGGTCCCAAACCCTGCGGTCCCACTCCCCCCCAGGTCCCTCACCCTGCGGTCCCACTCCCCACCTGGGTCCCTCAACCTGCGGTCCCACTCCCCCTCACTCCGGGTCCCTCACCCTGCGGTCCCACTCCCCCCCACTCCGGGACCCTCACCCTGCGGTCCCACTCCCCCCTCACTCCGGGTCCCTCACCCTGCGGTCCCACTCCCCCTCTCTCCGGGTCCCTCACCCTGCGGTCCCACTCCCCCCTCACTCCGGGTCCCTCACCCTGCGGTCCCACTCCCCCTCACTCCAGGTCCCTCACCCTGCAGTCCCACTCCCCCCCTGGGTCCCTCACCCTGCGGTCCCACTCCCCCCCCCCCGGGTCCCTCACCCTGCGGTCCCACTCCCCCCCTGGGTCCCTCACCCTGCGGTCCCACTCCCCCCCCCCCCCGGGTCCCTCACCCTGCGGTCCCACTCCCCCCAACTCCGGGTCCCTCACCCTGCGGTCCCACTCCCCCCCACTCCGGGTCCCTCACCCTGCGGTCCCACTCCCCCTCACTCCAGGTCCCTCACCCTGCAGTCCCACTCCCCCCCTGGGTCCCTCACCCTGCGGTCCCACCCCCCCCCCCGGGTCCCTCACCCTGCGGTCCCACTCCCCCCCTGGGTCCCTCACCCTGCGGTCCCACTCCCCCCCCCCCCCGGGTCCCTCACGCTGCGGTCCCACTCCCCCCAACTCCGGGTCCCTCACCCTGCGGTCCCACTCCCCCCCACTCCGGGTCCCTCACCCTGCGGTCCCACTCCCCCCCCCCGGGTCCCTCACCCTGCGGTCCCACTCCCCCCCACTCCGGGTCCCTCACCCTGCGGTCCCACTCCCCCCCACTCCGGGTCCCTCACCCTGCGGTCCCACTCCCCCCCCCACCCGGGTCCCTCAGCCTGCGGTCCCACTCCCCCTCACTCCAGGTCCCTCACCCTGCAGTCCCACTCCCCCCCTGGGTCCCTCACCCTGCGGTCCCACTCCCCCCCCCCCCCGGGTCCCTCACCCTGCGGTCCCACTCCCCCCCTGGGTCCCTCACCCTGCGGTCCCACTCCCCCCCCCCCCGGGTCCCTCACCCTGCGGTCCCACTCCCCCCAACTCCGGGTCCCTCACCCTGCGGTCCCACTCCCCCCCACTCCGGGTCCCTCACCCTGCGGTCCCACTCCCCCCCCCCGGGTCCCTCACCCTGCGGTCCCACTCCCCCCCTCTCCGGGTCCCTCACCCTGCGGTCTCACTCCCCCCCACTCCGGGTCCCTCACCCTGCGGTCCCACTCCCCCCTCACTCCGGGTCTCTCACCCTGCGGTCCCACTCCCCCCCGGGTCCCTCACCCTGCGGTCCCACTCCCCCACAGGTCCCTCACCCTGCGGTCCCACTCCGGGTCCCTTACCCTGCGGTCCCACTCCCCCCTCACTCCGGGGGTCCCTCACCCTGCGGTCCCACTCCCCCCCGGGTCCCTCACCCTGCGGTCCCACTCCCCCCCGGGTCCCTCACCCTGCGATCCCACTCCCCCCCAGGTCCCTCACCCTGCGGTCCCACTCCGCCCCTGGGTCCCTCACCCTGCGGTCCCGCTCCCCCCCTGGGTCCATCACCCTGCGGTCCCCCTCCCCCCCTGCGTCCCTCACCCTGCGGTCCCACTCCCCCCCGGGTCCCTCACCCTGCGGTCCCACTCCCCCCCGGGTCCCTCACCCTGCGGTCCCACTCCCCCCCAGGTCCCTCACCCTGCGGTCCCACTCCGCCCCTGGGTCCCTCACCCTGCGGTCCCACTCCCCCCCTGGGTCCATCACCCTGCGGTCCCCCTCCCCCCCTGGGTCCCTCACCCTGCGGTCCCACTCCCCCCTCACTCCGGGTCCCTCACCCTGCGGTCCCACTCCCGCCCAGGTCCCTCACCCTGCGGTCCCACTCCCCCCCGGGTCTCTCACCCTGCGGTCCCACTCCCCCCCGGGTCCCTCACCCTGCGGTCCCACTCCCCCCCTGGGTCCCTCACCCTGCGGTCCCACTCCCCCCCGGGTCCCTCACCCTGCGGTCCCACTCCCCCCTCACTCCGGGTCCCTCACCCTGCGGTCCCACTCCCCCCCGGGTCCCTCACCCTGCGGTCCCACTCCCCCCCGGTTCCCTCACCCTGCGGTCCAACTCCCCCTCACTCCGGGTACCTCACCCTGCGGTCCCACTCCCCCTCACTCCGGGTCCCTCACCCTGCGGTCCCACTCCCCCCCTGGGTCCCTCACCCTGCGGTCCCACTCCCCCTCACTCCGGGTACCTCACCCTGCGGTCCCACTCCCCCCTCACTCCGGGTCCCTCACCCTGCGGTCCCACTCCCCCCCACTCCGGGTCCCTAACCCTGCGGTCCCACTCCCCCTCACTCCGGGTCCCTCACCCTGCGGTCCCACTCCCCCCCCCCGGGTCCCTCACCCTGCGGTCCCACTCCCCCCTCACTCCGGGTCCCTCACCCTGCGGTCCCACTCCCCCCTCACTCTGGGTCCCTCACCCTGCGGTCCCACTCCCCCTCACTCCGGGTCCCTCACCCTGCGGTCCCACTCCCCCTCAGGGCCCCTCACCCTGCGGTCCCACCCCCCCCGGGTCCCTCACCCTGCGGTCCCACTCCCCCCCACTCCGGGTCCCTCACCCTGCGGTCCCACTCCCCCCCACCCGGGTCCCTCACCCTGCAGTCCCACTCCCCCCCACTCCGGGTCCCTCACCCTGCGGTCCCACTCCCCCCCACTCCGGGACCCTCACCCTGCGGTCCCACTCCCCCCTCACTCCGGGTCCCTCACCCTGCGGTCCCACTCCCCCTCTCTCCGGGTCCCTCACCCTGCGGTCCCACTCCCCCCTCACTCCGGGTCCCTCACCCTGCGGTCCCACTCCCACTCTCTCCGGGTCCCTCACCCTGCGGTCCCACTCCCCCCTCACTCCGGGTCCCTCACCCTGCGGTCCCACTCCCCCCCGGGTCCCTCACCCTGCGGTCCCACCCCCCCGGGCCCCTCACCCTGCGGTCCCACTCCCCCCCACTCCGGGTCCCTCACCCTGCGGTCCCACTCCCCCCCACTCCGGGTCCCTCACCCTGCGGTCCCACTCCCCCCCCCACTCCAGGTCCCTCACCCTGCGGTCCCACTCGCCCCCCCTGGTCCCTCACCCTGCGGTCCCACTCCCCCCCGGGTCCCTCACCCTGCGGTCCCACTCCCCCCGGGGTCCCTCACCCTGCGGTCCCACTCCCCCCGGGGTCCCTCACCCTGCGGCCCCACTCCCCCCTACACTCCGGGTCCCTCACCCTGTGGTCCCACTCCCCCTCACTCCAGGTCCCTCACCCTGCGGTCCCACTCCCCCCTACACTCCGGGTCCCTCACCCTGTGGTCCCACTCCCCCTCACTCCAGGTCCCTCACCCTGCGGCCCCAACCCCCCGGGTCCCTCACCCTGCGGCCCCACTCCCCCTCACTCCGGGTCCCTCACCCTGCGGTCCCACTCCCCCCTACACTCCGGGTCCCTCACCCTGTGGTCCCACTCCCCCCTCACTCCGGGTCCCTCACCCTGCGGCCCCACCCCCCCGGGTCCCTCACCCTGCGGTCCCACTCCCCCCCACTCCGGGTCCCTCACCCTTCGGTCCCACTCCCCCCCACTCCGGGACCCTCACCCTGCGGTCCCACTCCCCCCTCACTCCGGGTCCCTCACCCTGCGGTCCCACTCCCCCCCCGGGTCCCTCACCCTGCGGTCCCACCCCCCCGGGTCCCTCACCCTGCGGTCCCACTCCCCCCCACTCCGGGTCCCTCACCCTGCGGTCCCACTCCCCCCCACTCCGGGTCCCTCACCCTGCGGTCCCACTCCCCCCTACACTCCGGGTCCCTCACCCTGCGGTCCCACTCCCCCCCACTCCAGGTCCCTCACCCTGCGGTCCCACTCGCCCCCCGGGTCCCTCACCCTGCGGTCCCACTCCCCCCCCGGGTCCCTCACCCTGCGGCCCCACTCCCCCCCACTCCGGGTCCCTCACCCTGCGGTCCCACTCCCCCTCACTCCAGGTCCCTCACCCTGCTGCCCCACCCCCCCGGGTCCCTCACCCTGCGGTCCCACTCCCCCTCACTCCGGGTCCCTCACCCTGCGGTCCCACTCCCCCCTACACTCCGGGTCCCTCACCCTGTGGTCCCACTCCCCCCTCACTCCGGGTCCCTCACCCTGCGGCCGCACCCCCCCGGGTCCCTCACCCTGCGGCCCCACCCCCCCGGGTCCCTCACCCTGCGGCCCCACTCCCCCTCACTCCGGGTCCCTCACCCTGCGGCCCCACTCCCCCTCACTCCGGGTCCCTCACCCTGCGGTCCCACTCCCCCCCTGGGTCCCTCACCCTGCGGTCCCACTCCCCCCCCTGGGTCCCTCACCCTGCGGTCCCACTCCCCCTCACTCCAGGTCCCTCACCCTGCAGTCCCACTCCCCTACACTCTGGGTCCCTCACCCTGCGGTCCCACTCCCCCCTCACTCCGGGTCCCTCACCCTGCGGTCTCACTCCCCCCCTGGGTCCCTCACCCTGCGGTTCCACTCCCCCCCTGGGTCCCTCACCCTGCAGTCCCACTCCCCCCCGGGTCCCTCACCCTGCGGTCCCACTCCCCCTCACTCCGGGTCCCTCACCCTGCGGTCCCACTCCCCCTCACTCCGGGTCCCTCACCCTGCGGTCCCACTCCCCCCCACTCCGGGTCCCTCACCCTGCGGTCCCACTCCCCCCCACTCCGGGTCCCTCACCCTGCGGTCCCACTCCCCCCCACTCCGGGTCCCTCACCCTGCGGTCCCACTCCCCCCCACTCCGGGTCCCTCACCCTGCGGTCCCACCCCCCCACTCCAGGTCCCTCACCCTGCGGTCCCCTTCCGTCCATGTCTCTGCTAGCTTGGAGTCTCCCTCTCCCTGTGTCTCACCCCTGGGGTCCACTTACCCGGACTCCCCCCGCGCTGCGGTCACACCCCCCCCCCCCCATTCTCTCCCCTCCCTCCCTTGGTCTGCCCAAACCAAGTGACTCCTCGCTTGATCTCTCTCAGCCCTGTATCACCCTCCCCTCCAGCCTCCCCCACTCCCTGGGGGCCCCTCGCACCTGGTCTCCATCCATCTGACACACTGGGAATTCACCCCACGGTATCCGCTTCTCTCTAACACTGGGTCCCTCTCCCCTGATTCCCTCATTCCTGCGGGTTCCTCTCCTGCTGGTCTCTGATACCCCCAGGGCCCCACTGCCCCTACTCTTCCCCACTCCAGTCTCTCGCCTGGAGTCCCCAGGGCAGCCCGGACCTCTCGGGTGAGTGGGCGAATGGGGAACTGTGCAGGGAGGGGAAGAGAAGGGAGGAACGGAGGGCACTCTGGATGGGCTGCAGATGGGATGTGTTGGAGCTTGGCTAGACGCCGCCTCTGGGCTCCCGGAAGGTTGTGTCGCCCACCTGCAGCTCACCATCCCCTCCCCCCGTCCAATCCCTCTGACTGCACTGAGCTCCCTCACCTGCCCCTCCATTACCTCCTCACCCCTTCACCCATCAGTCCCTCATCTCGCCAGCCACGTCTGTCAGCATGACCTCCTTCCTCGTCTCCATCTCCCCCACCTCTCCATCCTGCCCCCCGTACCCCGACTTCCACCATCCCCCATACACCCAATGTCTCTCTCATCTCCACCTCCCTCCCGTCACTGATCTCCCCCACCTTCACCTGCCCTCCGCAATATTCACGAACACACCCGCAGTCGGGAGCTACCTCTTCCCGCACCTGCCCCGTGAGTGCCCGCCGACTGAACGTGGGGGGGCAGGAATCATGTTCGGCTCCTGCCCCACGCTGTGTGGATACGAGGGGAGAGGTGTGGGGTATGCCAGGAGGGGTCAGTGAGTGCCCGCCGACTGAACGTGGGGGGGCAGGAATCAGGTTCGGCTCCTGTCCCACGCTGTGTGGATACGAGGGGAGAGGTGTGGGGTATGCCAGGAGGGGTCAGTGAGTGCCCGCCGACTGAACGTGGGGGGGGCAGGAATCAGGTTCGGCTCCTGCCCCACGCTGTGTGGATATGAGGGGAGAGGTGTGGGGTATGCCAGGAGGGGTCAGTGAGTGCCCGCCGACTGAACGTGGGGGGGCAGGAATCAGGTTCGGCTCCTGCCCCACGCTGTGTGGATACGAGGGGAGAGGTGTGGGGTATGCCAGGAGGGGTCAGTGAGTGCCCGCCGACTGAACGTGGGGGGGGCAGGAATCAGGTTCGGCTCCTGCCCCACGCTGTGTGGATACGAGGGGAGAGGTGTGGGGTATGCCAGGAGGGGTCAGTGAGTGTCCGCCGACTGAACGTGGGGGGGGCAGGAATCAGGTTCGGCTCCTGCCCCACGCTGTGTGGATATGAGGGGAGAGGTGTGGGGTATGCCAGGAGGGGTCAGTGAGTGCCCGCCGACTGAACGTGGGGGGGGCAGGAATCAGGTTCGGCTCCTGCCCCACGCTGTGTGGATACGAGGGGAGAGGTGTGGGGTATGCCAGGAGGGGTCAGTGAGTGCCCGCCGACTGAACGTGGGGGGGCAGGAATCAGGTTCGGCTCCTGCCCCACGCTGTGTGGATACGAGGGGAGAGGTGTGGGGTATGCCAGGAGGGGTCAGTGAGTGCCCGCCGACTGAACGTGGGGGGGGCAGGAATCAGGTTCGGCTCCTGCCCCACGCTGTGTGGATACGAGGGGAGAGGTGTGGGGTATGCCAGGAGGGGTCAGTGAGTGCCCGCCGACTGAACGTGGGGGGGGCAGGAATCAGGTTCGGCTCCTGCCCCACGCTGTGTGGATACGAGGGGAGAGGTGTGGGGTATGCCAGGAGGGGTCAGACTCACTCTCGCATGTAGCCATCACCTCCTTGTTCCACATCCCGTCCTTGGTACAGATCGCATGGAATGACTTCAGTTCCCGGTTAACCTGAAAGCAGGGAGATCCGGGATCAAAGAGAAACCCAGACCAGGCACCTCACTGATCCCCCTTCGTCAAACCCCAGTGTGACTGTCCGCTCCCGGAGTGGGACAAAGCCCAGCGTAGTTTACCCAACACTACACCCTCACACAAACTCTCTAATCATCTTCCTCGTCCACACCACTCCCTCTGCGAGCTTACTCACCAAATCCCTCATTCCATCCTGTCTCGGTAACACCCACCCCTCCCGGTCTCCGTCACCCCCTCCGGCCCCAACACCCCTCCCCATCTCCGTCACACCCTCCGACCCCAACACCCCTCCCCATCTCCGTCACCCCCTCCGGCCCCAACACCCCTCCCCATCTCCGTCACACCCTCCGACCCCAACACCCCTCCCCATCTCCGTCACCCCCTCCGGCCCCAACACCCCTCCCCATCTCCGTCACCCCCTCCGGCCCCAACACCCCTCCCCATCTCCGTCACACCCTCCGACCCCAACACCCCTCCCCATCTCCGTCACACCCTCCGACCCCAACACCCCTCGCTGTCTCCGTCACACCCTCCGACCCCAACACCCCTCGCTGTCTCCGTCACACCCTCCGACCCCAACACCCCTCGCTGTCTCCGTCACACCCTCCGACCCCAACACCCCTCCCTATCTCCGTCACCCCCTCCGGCCCCAACACCCCTCCCCATCTCCGTCACACCCTCCGACCCCAACACCCCTCCCTGTCTCCGTCACCCCCTCCGGCCCCAACACCCCTCCCCATCTCCGTCACACCCTCCGACCCCAACACCCCTCCCCATCTCCGTCACCCCCTCCGGCCCCAACACCCCTCCCCATCTCCGTCACCCCCTCCGGCCCCAACACCCCTCCCCATCTCCGTCACACCCTCCGACCCCAACACCCCTCCCCATCTCCGTCACCCCCTCCGACCCCAACACCCCTCCCTGTCTCCGTCACCCCCTCCGACCCCAACACCCCTCCCTATTTCCGTCACACCCTCCGACCCCAACACCCCTCCCCATCTCCGTCACACCCTCCGACCCCAACACCCCTCCCTGTCTCCGTCACCCCCTCCGACCCCAACACCCCTCCCTATCTCCGTCACCCCCTCCGGCCCCAACACCCCTCCCTGTCTCCGTCACCCCCTCCGGCCCCAACACCCCTCCCCATCTCCGTCACACCCTCCGACCCCAACACCCCTCCCTGTCTCCGTCACCCCCTCCGGCCCCAACACCCCTCCCTGTCTCCGTCACCCCCTCCGGCCCCAACACCCCTCCCCATCTCCGTCACACCCTCCGACCCCAACACCCCTCCCTGTCTCCGTCACCCCCTCTGGCCCCAACACCCCTCCCTGTCTCCGTCACCCCCTCCGGCCCCAACACCCCTCCCCATCTCCGTCACACCCTCCGACCCCAACACCCCTCCCTGTCTCCGTCACCCCCTCCGGCCCCAACACCCCTCCCCATCTCCGTCACACCCTCCGACCCCAACACCCCTCCCTGTCTCTGTCACCCCCTCCGGCCCCAACACCCCTCCCCATCTCCGTCACACCCTCCGACCCCAACACCCCTCCCTGTCTCCGTCACCCCCTCCGGCCCCAACACCCCTCCCCGTCTCCGTCACACCCTCCGACCCCAACACCCCTCCCTGTCTCCGTCACCCCCTCCGGCCCCAACACCCCTCCCCATCTCCGTCACACCCTCCGACCCCAACACCCCTCCCTGTCTCCGTCACCCCCTCCGGCCCCAACACCCCTCCCCATCTCCGTCACACCCTCCGACCCCAACACCCCTCCCTGTCTCCGTCACCCCCTCCGGCCCCAACACCGCTCCCCATCTCCGTCACACCCTCCGACCCCAACACCCCTCCCTGTCTCCGTCACCCCCTCCGGCCCCAACACCCCTCCCCATCTCCGTCACCCCCTCTATCCCCTACACCCCTCCCTGTCTCGTCACCCCCTCCGGCCCCAACACCCCTGCCCATCTCCGTCACCCCCTCTATCCCCTACACCCCTCCCCGTCACCCCCTCCGACCCCAACACCCCTCCCCATCTCCGTCACCCCCTCCGACCCCAACAACCCTACCTGTCTCTGTAACCGCCTTCATCCCCTACACCCCTCCCTGTCTCCGTCACACCCTCCGACCCCAACACCCCTCCCTGTCTCCGTCACCCCCTCCATCCCCTACACCCCTCCCTGTCTCTGTAACCCCCTGCGTCCCCTACACCCCTCCCTGTCTCTGTAACCCCCTCCATCCCCTACACCCCTCCCTGTCTGTGTAACCCCCTCTGTCCCCCACACCTCTCCCTGTCTCTATAACCCCTCCATCCCCTACACCCCTCCCTGTCGGTGTAACCCCCTCCGTCCTCTACACCCCTCCCCGTCTCTGTAACCCCCTCCATCCCCTACACCTCTGCCTGTCTCTGTAACCCCCTCCATCCCCTACACTCGTCCCTGTCTCTGTAACCCCCTCCGTCCCCTACACCCCTCCCAGTCTCCATCACCCCCTCCATCCCCTACACCCCTCCCTGTCTCTGTAACCCCCTCCATCCCCTACACCCCTCCCTGTCTCTGTAACCCCCTCCATCCCCTACACCCCTCCCTGTCTCTGTAACCCCCTGCGTCCCCTACACCCCTCCCTGTCTCTGTAACCCCCTCCATCCCCTACACCCCTCCCTGTCTGTGTAACCCCCTCTGTCCCCCACACCTCTCCCTGTCTCTATAACCCCTCCATCCCCTACACCCCTCCCTGTCGGTGTAACCCCCTCCGTCCTCTACACCCCTCCCCGTCTCTGTAACCCCCTCCATCCCCTACACCTCTGCCTGTCTCTGTAACCCCCTCCATCCCCTACACTCGTCCCTGTCTCTGTAACCCCCTCCGTCCCCTACACCCCTCCCAGTCTCCATCACCCCCTCCATCCCCTACACCCCTCCCTGTCGGTGTAACCCTCTCCGTCCCCCACACCCCTCCATCCCCTACACCTCTCCCTCTGTGTAACCCCCTCCATCCCCTACACCCCTCCCTGTCTCTGTAACCCCCTCCATTCATCCCTGTCTCTTTAACCCCCTCCGTCCCCTACACCCCTCCCTGTCTCTGTAACCCCCTCCGTCCCCTACACTCGTCCCTGTCTCTGTAACCCCCTCCATCCCTTACACCCGTCCCTGTCTCTGTAACCCCCTCCGTCCCCTACACCCCTCCCTGTAACCCGCTCCAGCACCGACACCCCTCCCTGTCTCCGTAACCCCCTCCGTCCCCTACACCCCTCCCTGTCTCTGTAACCCCCTCTGTCCCTTACATCCACTCCTGTCTGTGTAACCCCCTCCGTCCCCTACACCCCTCCCTGTCTCTGTAACCTCCTCCATCCCCTACACCGCTCCCTGTCTCTGTAACCCCCTCCATCCTCTACACCCCTCCCTGTCTCTGTCACCCCCCATCCCCTACACCCCTCCCTGTCTCTGTCACCCCCTCTGTCCCCTACACACCTCCCAGTCTCCATCACCCCCTCCATCCCCTACACCTCTCCCTGTCTGTGTAACCCCCTCCATCCCCGACAACCCTCCCCGTCTCTGTAACCCCCTCTATCCCCTACAACCCCTCCCTGTCTCTGTAACCCCCTTCATCCCGTAACCCCTCCCTGTCTCTGTAACCCCCTCCGTCCCCGGCACCCCTCCCTGTCGGTGTAACCCCCTCCGTCCCCGAAACCCCTCCCCATCTCTGTAACCCCCTCCGTCCCCAACACCCCTCCCTGTCTCTGTAACCCCCTCCGTCCCCGACACCCCTCCCCGTCTCTGTAACCCCCTCCATCCCCTACCCCCGTCCCTGTCTCTGTGACCCCCTCCATCCCCGACACCTCTCCCTGTCTCTGTAACCGCCTCCGTCCCCTACACGTCCCTGTCTCTGTAACCCCCTCCATCCCCTACACCCCTCCCTGTCTCTGTAACCCCCTCCATCCCCTACACCCCTCCCTGTCTCTGTAACCCATTGCGTCCCCTACACCCCTCCCTGTCTCTGTAACCCCCTCCATCCCCTACACCCCTCCCTGTCTGTGTAACCCCCTCTGTCCCCCACACCTCTCCCTGTCTCTATAACCCCTCCATCCCCTACACCCCTCCCTGTCGGTGTAACCCCCTCCGTCCTCTACACCCCTCCCCGTCTCTGTAACCCCCTCCATCCCCTACACCTCTGCCTGTCTCTGTAACCCCCTCCATCCCCTACACCTCTGCCTGTCTCTGTAACCCCCTCCATCCCCTACACTCGTCCCTGTCTCTGTAACCCCCTCCGTCCCCTACACCCCTCCCAGTCTCCATCACCCCCTCCATCCCCTACACCCCTCCCTGTCTCTGTAACCCCCTCCATCCCCTACACCCCTCCCTGTCTCTGTAATCCCCCCATTCCCTACACCCCTCCCTATCTCTGTAACCCCCTCCATCCCCTACACCCCTCCCTGTCTCTGTAACCCCCTCCATCCCCTACCCCCGTCCCTGTCTCTGTAACCCCCTCTATCCCCTACAACCCCTCCCTGTCTCTGTAACCCCCTTCATCCCGTAACCCCTCCCTGTCTCTGTAACCCCTTCCATCCCCTACACCCCTCCCTGTCTCTGTAACCCCCTCCATCCCCTACACCTCTGCCTGTCTCTGTAACCCCCTCCATCCCCTACACTCGTCCCTGTCTCTGTAACCCCCTCCATCCCCTACACCCCTCCCAGTCTCCATCACCCCCTCCATCCCCTACACCCCTCCCTGTCTGTGTAACCCTCTCCGTCCCCCACACCCCTCCATCCCCTACACCTCTCCCTCTGTGTAACCCCCTCCATCCCCTACACCCCCCCTGTCTCTGTAACCCCCTCCATTCATCCCTGTCTCTGTAACCCCCTCCGTCCCCTACACTCGTCCCTGTCTCTGTAACCCCCTCCATCCCTTACACCCGTCCCTGTCTCTGTAACCCCCTCCGTCCCCTACACCCCTCCCTGTAACCCGCTCCAGCACCGACACCCCTCCCTGTCTCCGTAACCCCCTCCGTCCCCTACACCCCTCCCTGTCTCTGTAACCCCCTCTGTCCCTTACATCCACTCCTGTCTGTGTAACCCCCTCCGTCCCCTACACCCCTCCCTGTCTCTGTAACCCCCTCCATCCTCTACACCCCTCCCTGTCTCTGTCACCCCCCATCCCCTACACCCCTCCCTGTCTCTGTCACCCCCTCTGTCCCCTACACACCTCCCAGTCTCCATCACCCCCTCCATCCCCTACACCTCTCCCTGTCTGTGTAACCCCCTCCATCCCCGACAACCCTCCCCGTCTCTGTAACCCCCTCTATCCCCTACAACCCCTCCCTGTCTCTGTAACCCCCTTCATCCCGTAACCCCTCCCTGTCTCTGTAACCCCCTCCGTCCCCGGCACCCCTCCCTGTCGGTGTAACCCCCTCCGTCCCCGAAACCCCTCCCCATCTCTGTAACCCCCTCCGTCCCCAACACCCCTCCCTGTCTCTGTAACCCCCTCCGTCCCCGACACCTCTCCCTGTCTCTGTAACCCCTTCCATCCCCTACACCCCTCCCTGTCTTTGTAACCCCCTCCATCCCCTACACCCCTCCCTGTCTCTAACCCCCTCCATCCCCTACACTCGTCCCTGTCTCTGTAACCCCCTCCATCCCCTACACCCCTCCCTGTCTCTGTAACCCCCTCCATCCCCTACACCCCTCCCTGTCTCTGTAACCCCTTGCGTCCCCTACACCCCTCCCTGTCTCTGTAACCCCCTCCATCCCCTACAACCCTCCCTGTCTGTGTAACCCCCTCTGTCCCCCACACCTCTCCCTGTCTCTATAACCCCTCCATCCCCTACACCCCTCCCCGTCTCTGTAACCCCCTCCATCCCCTACACCTCTGCCTGTCTCTGTAACCCCCTCCATTCATCCCTGTCTCTTTAACCCCCTCCGTCCCCTACAACCCTCCCTGTCTCTGTAACCCCCACCATCCCCTACACTCATCCCTGTCTCTGTAACCCCCTCCGTCCCCTACACCCCTCCCTGTCTCTGTCACCCCTTCAGTCCCCTACACTCCTCCCTGTCTCTGTCACCCCCTCTGTCCCCTACACCCCTCCCTGTCTCTGTAACCCCCTCCAGCACCGACACCCCTCCCTGTCTCCGTAACCCCCTCCGTCCCCTACACCCCTCCCTGTCTCTGTAACCCCCTCCATCCTCTACACCCCTCCCTGTCTCTATAATCCCCTCCGTCCCCTACACCCCTCCCCGTCTCTGTAACCCCCTCCATCCCCTACACCCCTCCCTGTCTCTGTAACCCCCTCCGTCCCCTGCACCCCTCCCTGTCTCTGTAACCCCCTCCGTCCCCTACACCCCTCCCTGTCTCTGTAACCCCCTCCATCCCCTACACCCCTCCCTGTCGGTGTAACCCCCTCCGTCCCCTACACCCCTCCCTGTTTCTGTAACCCCCTCCGTCCCCTACACCCCTCCCTGTCTCTGTAACCCCCTCCGTCCCCTACACCCCTCCCTGTCTCTGTAACCCCCTCCGTCCCCCACACCCCTCCCTGTCTCTATAACCCCCTCCATCCCCTACACCCCTCCCTGTCTCTGTAACCCCCTCCGTCCCCTACACCCCTCCCTGTCGGTGTAACCCCCTCCGTCCCCTACACGCCTCCCTGTCTCTGTAACCCCCTCCGTTCCCTGCATTCTGAGGGGTGTAGGGCTGCCTATCTGGGAAAGGGTGTGGTGTTTTTGGAGAGGGTTGAAAGGAGGCTGGGCAATAGTAATTTGTTGATTCTGGTGCTCATCGTGGGCAGAGAGCCTGATGGTTCTGGGCCTGCACTCACGGGAATTCACAGAGCTATTGAAGCCAATCAGATTTTGAAAGGCTCACATAGACTGGACGGAGAGGACGTTTCCTCTTGTGGGGGAGCCTGGGACCAGGGGGCACAGCCTCGGGGTAGAAGGACGTCTTTTCAGGACAGAGACGAGGAGGAATTTCTTTAGCCAGAGGGTGGTGAATCTGTGGAATTCATTGCCACGCATGGTTGTGGAGGCCACGTCATTGAGGATATTTAAAGCTGAAATGGATAGGTTCTTGATTAGTGGGAGTGTGAAATGTTACGGGGAGGAGGCAGGAGTGTGGCTTTGAGAGGGATAGTAAATCAGACATGAGGGAATGGTCTCGATGGGCTGAATGGCCTAATCCTGTTCTTCTGTCGGATGGTCTGTGCACACGTAACTATGGCAGAACATCGCCACCGTGTTCTGGAGGGGAGAGCGTGGACCTGCCCTCCCGCCTGTCCCCGAGGGGAGGGATTTTGAGCAGCTCTGGGACCCTGCCTGGGTGATGAAGTCCCAGAAACGAAGTTTGAGGACTGAACAGACTCTGAGAAACCTTCATTATCTTGTATCCAACGTCACACCGGAAGGAGACCCGGTCCAGGAAGCGGTACTGCGGCTGAGCCGGAGAAATGGTCCCGTGGTCAAGGACTGGGAGATCCGGGCACTGGATTCCTGGGCGGTGGGGTCGGGGGGAGAGGAGGTGGAGGAGGGTGTGAGAAAGGGGGGGGAGAGAGAGAGAGAGACAAAATTAAACGTTAATCGTTTGCCCTCGGTGGAGCTTTGGTGTAATGGGGAAGTCGAGAGTGCAGGTCGGGAGATGAGGAAAGGCTGCTTTGAAGGATGCTGAGGAAGATGAGTGGGCCAGAAGGGGGACTGAGGTGAGGGGGAAATGAGAGGCAGAGGAGGGTGTTGTGGCAGAGGGGAGAGTGAAAATGGAAGGGGGACGGGAGGGAAGGGGAGAAGGATGGGCAGGAAAGCGAAGGGTAAGGGTGGGGAGGAAAGGATGGTGAATGAGGAGTAGAGATAGGGTGGTGAGTGAGAGGAGCGGTGATGAGGGAGGGGAAGGGGAGTGAGGAGCAGTGAAGGTGGAAGAGGAGTGAAACAAGGGGGGGAAGCAATGGGCAGGAGTGGGCGAGGGGGTGAGGGAGGAGAAGTGATGGACAGATGGGAGGGGAGGGAGGGAGAAGAATGGAGGGGAAGTGATGGGGGGATGAGGAGGGAGGGAAAGTGATGGACAGGTTTGAGGGGAGAGTTGAGGGAGGGGACATGATGGACAGGAGGGAGGGGAGGGGGTGAGGGAGGAGGAGGGAGGGGGAGTGATGGACAGGAGGAGGTTGGAAGGGAAGTGATGGGCTATTTCCTCAATGAATTCTGGGAAAGCACCGGGTCCAGATGGTTATACAGTTGAATTTTTAAAATGTTTTTCCGCTACTCTTTCCCCTTGGTTATGTAAGGTTTTTGAGGAAGCAATTAGATTGGGGAATTTGCCACAATCTTTTTATAGAGCTTCCATTTCTCTAATATTGAAGAAAGATAAAGACCCTACTAATTGTGCATCCTATAGACCAATATCTTTATTGAATGTAGATGCCAAGATTTTTTCCAAGTTACTGGCATCCAGATTGGAGAAGGTATTACCCAAAATTATTTCTGAAGATCAAACCGGTTTTATTAAAAATCGCTATTCTTTTTTCAACATTAGGAGATTGTTGAATATTTTTATACTCCCTCACATAACATTTCAGAATGCGTGATTTCATTAGATGCGGAGAAAGCATTTGATAGAGTTGAATGGCCTTACTTATTTAATGTGTTGGAGAAGTTTAATTTTAGTCCAATATTCATATCGTGGATTAAATTGAGTTATCACACTCCAGTAGCCTCAGTGTTTACCAATAATCAAAGATCTCCCTTTTTTCGCCTATTTCGGGGCACTAGACAAGGATGTCCTCTTAGTCCATTACTATTTAACATTGCCTTAGAACCTTTGGCAATTGCCATCAGACAATCACAGGATATTTTGGGTATTAATCGTGGGACAGACATTCATAAGTTATCTTTGTATGCAGATGATTTATTACTATTCATTTCTAACCCTGAGAAATCGATCCCAGCAGTTTTATCATTATTGGCTCAATTTAGTGAGTTTTCTGGGTATAAGTTAAATCTTAATAAAAGTGAATTGTTTCCTTTGAATAGACAGGTCCCAATTTATGGAAATTTACCTTTTAAATTAGTTAATGATTCTTTTATTTACTTAGGGATCAAAATCACAAAAAAACCATAAAGATTTATTTAGATTTAATTTTTTACCCTTAATTGATCAGATTAAAGGTCTGTTTACTAAGTGGTCACCATTATCTTTATCTCTAATAGGTAGGATTAATGCTATTAAGATGATTATTTTACCTAAGTTTTTATATATTTTTCAAGCGATACCAATTTTTATTCCGGAATCTTTTTTTACTAATGTTGATTCAAAAATTTCCTCATATATATAGCAGAATAAAAATCCCAGGTTAGGTAAAATATATTTACAGAAGACAAAGAAGGAAGGCGGGTTAGCATTACCTAATTTCAGATTTTATTATTGGGCAGTTAATATTAGATATTTGTTATGTTGGTTGAAAGATGGGGGTGGATCTTTCGGCCCTCATTGGGTGAGTTTAGAAATTAAATCTGTATCAGCTTATGCTCTGGGTTCTATTTTAGGGACTTCTCTCCCTTTTGCTCTTTCTAAATTGCCGAAACGAATTGACAACCCGATAGTTAAACATACTTTACGTGTATGGTTTCAATTTCGGAAATTTTTCGGGTTGACTCAATTCGTTTTAAATAGTCCTATTGAATCTAATTGTTTTTTCCACCCTTCCATTATAGATCAAGCTTATTCGGCTTGGAAAACTAAGGGATTACTAAGATTTTCTGATTTATTTTTGGACAATTGTTTTATGTCTTTTGAGCAATTATCCAACAAATATAACTTGCCTAGATTTCATTTTTTTAGATATTTACAGATTAGACATTTTTTAAGTTCTGTACTCCCTACATTTCCAAATTTTGTGCCTTCAGATATTTTGGAGAGTTTGTTTAAATTAGACCCTTTTCAAAAAGGGATTATTTCAAAACTTTATAATATAATTATGAAGATACGTTCAGAGCCCCTTTATAAGACCAAAAAGGATTGGGAAAGAGAACTTAACCTTATTATTTCTAGTGAGAATTGGGATAGAATTCTTCAATTAGTTAATACATCATCAATATGTGCCAAACATTCGTTAATACAATTTAAGGTCGTACATAGTGCCCATATGTCCAAGGATAAATTAGCTCATTTTTACTCTTATATTAATCCTATCTGTGATAGATGTCAATCTGAAATCGCGTCTTTAACTCATATATTTTGGTCTTGTTCATTTTTGAAAAAATATTGGAAAGATATTTTTGATATTATATCTGCGGTTTTGAATATTGATTTACAACCTCATCCTATTACCGCAATTTTTGGTTTACCAGTGTTAGATTCACAGCATTTATCTTCTTCTGCCCGTCGAATGATTGCATTTCTAACTCTGATGGCTAGAAGATCTATATTGTTGAATTGGAAGGAAATTAATCCTCCCACTGTATTTAATTGGTTCTCTCAAACTATGTTATGTTTAAATTTAGAAAAAATTATAAGTGGTGTTTTTGATACTTCTATTAAATTTGAAAAGTTATGGAGACCATTTATTCAACATTTTCATATGATGTAATATGACCCTGTGCCAAGTTCATTTGATTTCCCAGCTTTTAGCTTATGTATGTTGAGAGGACCGGAAGTGACGGCATTGATGAATATTTATTCTTGTGAGATATTATAAACAGCCCCCCTTTTTTTCCTTTCTTTTTCCAATGTTTCTTTCTTTTTTCTTTTTTTTTCTTCTTTTTTTGCGTCTTTTTTCTTCTTTATTAGTTATTAGATTAGTAGATTAGCTAATTTTGCATTATATTTTTTTCTTTCTTTTTTCTGTTTTTTTTAAAATCATATATTATGAAATATTTAGACTTACCATGTCCATACATATACTGTATGGTTTATGTCTTGGTAAACTCATTTATACTGTAACTATTGTTTATGTCTTTTTTCATCTGTAATGGAATTTGTATGTTTGTAATTTCTTTATCAATATATCATTTGTATTCTGTCCATATTACTAATAATAATAAAAAGATTGAGAAAGAAAGAAAGGGAAGTGATGGACAAGAGGAAGTTGGGGAGGTGAGGGAGGAGGAGGGAGAGGATGTGATGTACAGGAGGAGGTTGGAGGGGAAGTGATGGACAGGAGGAAGTTGGGGAGGTGAGGGAGGAGGAGGGAGAGGATGTGATGTACAGGAGGAGGTTGGAGGGAAGTGATGGACAGGAGGAAGTTGGGGAGGTGAGGGAGGAGGAGGGAGAGGATGTGATGTACAGGAGGAGGTTGGAGGGGAAGTGATGGACAGGAGGAAGTTGGGGAGGTGAGGGAGGAGGAGGGAGAGGATGTGATGTACAGGAGGAGGTTGGAGGGGAAGTGATGGACAAGAGGAAGTTGGGGAGGTGAGGGAGGAGGAGGGAGAGGATGTGATGTACAGGAGGAGGTTGGAGGGGAAGTGATGGACAGGAGGAGGTTAGGGTGGAGGAGGGAGGGGATAGACAGGAGGAGGTTGGAGGGGTGAGGGTGGAGAAATTGATGGACGGGAGGGAGGTTGGGGAGGCGAGGGAGGAGGAGGGAAAGGATATAATGGACTGGAGGGGGTTGAGGGAGGAGGAGGGAGGGGAAGTGAATGGATATGAGGAAGTTAGGGTGGAGGAAGGAGGGGATAGACAGGAGGAGGTTGGAGGGGTGAGGGAGGAGGAGGGAGGAGAAATTGATGGACGGGAGGGAGGTTGGGGAGGCGAGGGAGGAGGAGGGAAAGGATGAAATGGACTGGAGGGGGTTGAGGGAGGAGGAGGGAGGGGAAGTGAATGGACATGAGGAAGTTAGGGAGGAGGAGGGAGGGGATAGACAGGAGGGAGGTTGGAGGGGTGAGGGAGGAGGAGGGAGGAGAAATTGATGGACGGGAGGGAGGTTGGGGAGGCGAGGGAGGAGGAGGGAAAGGATGTGATGGACTGGAGGGGGTTGAGGGAGGAGGAGGGAGGGGAAGTGAATGGACATGAGGAAGTTAGGGAGGAGGAGGGAGGGGATAGACAGGAGGAGGTTGGAGGGGGTGAGGGAGTGGTGACAATGTCTCTGCAGACCCTACTCACGGTCGGTGGAATAGGTGAGGCTCCAGCCCCTGCTGTGGCCAGATTCGTCGGCGTGGAACAGTACGTCGACCGCGTTGCTGTGCGTCTCGATGTGGCCGGGGGGCTGCGTCCCACACAGGGGGCCCCAGCACGACGGTCCGGTACATGATCTGGAGCCGGGGCACAAACACAAAGGCTGGGTGACGCCGGGACGCAGGGCCGTGAAATCATCGCCAAGGCCAGCTCGTCCGCCTGCACCTCTCCACATGTTGTACCACTCCCCATCACTTCCTCCATCCATGGGGTGCTAAAACCTGCCCCTCGGTCCCCTAGAAACATATCTATGAGGGTCTCGGCCTGAAACGTTCACCGTTCACTCTTTTCCATCGACACAGCCCGGCCAGCTGAGCTCCCCCAGCACTGTGTGTGTGTACTGCCCTATAAAACTCTCCCCTCTCACTTCAACCCTACACCCTCTGACCCACCTTCCCACAACCCCCCTTTTTTAACATTCCTCACTGTTGTCCTTTCTGACGATCTGCCCTGTTACCCTGTTACCCATCTCCCTCTCACCCTCACTCCCCTGCCTCCTGTCCCTCTCACCCTCACTCCCCTGCCTTCTCACCTCCCTCTCACCCTCACTCCCCTGCCTCCTGTCCCTCCATTCCCCTGCCTTCTCCCCCTGTCCCTCTCACCTTCATTCCCCTGCCTTCTCCACCTGTCACCCTCACTCCCCTGCCTTCTGTCCCTCTCACCCTCATTCCCCTGCCTTCTGTCCCTCTCACCCTCACTCCCCTGCCTTCTGTCCCTCTCACCCTCACTCCCCTGCCTTCTCCCCCGTTCCTCTCACCCTCACTCCCCTGCCTTCTCCCCCATCCCTCTCACCCTCACTCCCCTGCCTTCTCCCCCTCTCCCTCTCACCCTCACTCCCCTGCCTTCTCCCCCGTCCCTCTCACCCTCACTCCCCTGCCTTCTCCCCCGTCCCTCTCACCCTCACTCCCCTGCCTTCTCCCCCGTTCCTCTCACCCTCACTCCCCAGCCTTCTCTCCCTGTCCCTCTCACCCTCACTCCCCTGCCTTCTCCCCCCGTCCCTCTCACCCTCACTCCCCTGCCTTCTCCCCCGTTCCTCTCACCCTCACTCCCCTGCCTTCTCCCCCGTCCCTCTCACCCTCACTCCCCTGCCTTCTGTCCCTCTCACCCTCACTCCCCTGCCTTCTCCCCCCGTCCCTCTCACCCTCACTCCCCTGCCTTCTCCCCCGTTCATCTCACCCTCACTCCCCTGCCATCTCCCCTGTCCCTCTCACCCTCACTCCCCTGCCTTCTGTCCCCTCTCACCCTCACTCCCCTGCCTTCTCCCCCTGTCCCCTCTCACCCTCACTCCCCCTGCCTTCTGTCCCTCTCACCCTCACTCCCCTGCCTTCTGTCCCTCTCACCCTCACTCCCCTGCCTTCTCCCCCGTTCCTCTCACCCTCACTCCCCTGCCTTCTCCCCCATCCCTCTCACCCTCACTCCCCTGCCTTCTCCCCCTCTCCCTCTCACCCTCACTCCCCTGCCTTCTGTCCCTCTCACCCTCACTCCCCTGCCTTCTGTCCCTCTCACCCTCACTCCCCTGCCTTCTCCCCCGTTCCTCTCACCCTCACACTCCCCTGCCTTCTCCCCCATCCCTCTCACCCTCACTCCCCTGCCTTCTCCCCCTCTCCCTCTCACCCTCACTCCCCTGCCTTCTCCCCCATCCCTCTCACCCTCACTCCCCTGCCTTCTCCCCCTCTCCCTCTCACCCTCACTCCCCTGCCTTCTCCCCCTCTCCCTCTCACCCTCACTCCCCTGCCTTCTCCCCCATCTCCCTCTCACCCTCACTCCCCTGCCTTCTCCCCCTCTCCCTCTCACCCTCACTCCCCTGCCTTCTCCCCTGTCCCTCTCACCCTCACTCCCCTGCCTTCTCCCCCTCTCCCTCTCACCCTCACTCCCCTGCCTTCTCCCCCTCTCCCTCTCACCCTCACTCCCCTGCCTTCTCCCCTGTCCCTCTCACCCTCACTCCCCCTGCCTTCTGTCCCTCTCACCCTCACTCCCCTGCCTTCTCCCCCATCCCTCTCACCCTCACTCCCCTGCCTTCTCCCCCATCCCTCTCACCCTCACTCCCCTGCCTTCTCCCCCTCTCCCTCTCACCCTCTCCCCTGCCTTCTCCCCCATCCCTCTCACCCTCACTCCCCTGCCTTCTCCCCCTCTCCCTCTCACCCTCACTCCCCTGCCTTCTCCCCTGTCCCTCGCACCCTCACTCCCCTGCCTTCTCCCCCGTCCCTCGCACCCTCACTCCCCTGCCTTCTCCCCCCGTTCCTCTCACCCTCACTCCCCTGCCTTCTGTCCCTCTCACCCTCACTCCCCTGCCTTCTCCCCCGTTCCTCTCACCCTCACTCCCCTGCCTTCTCCCCCATCCCTCTCACCCTCACTCCCCTGCCTTCTCCCCCTCTCCCTCTCACCCTCACTCCCCTGCCTTCTGTCCCTCTCACCCTCACTCCCCTGCCTTCTGTCCCTCTCACCCTCACTCCCCTGCCTTCTCCCCCGTTCCTCTCACCCTCACTCCCCTGCCTTCTCCCCCATCCCTCTCACCCTCACTCCCCTGCCTTCTCCCCCTCTCCCTCTCACCCTCACTCCCCTGCCTTCTCCCCCATCCTCTCACCCTCACTCCCCTGCCTTCTCCCCCGTCCCTCTCACCCTCACCTCCCCAGCCTTCTCTCCCTGTCCCTCTCACCCTCACTCCCCTGCCTTCTGTCCCCTCTCACCCTCACTCCCCTGCCTCTCCCCCTGTCCCTCTCACCCTCACTCCCCTGCCTTCTCCCCTGTCCCCTCTCCACCCTCACTCCCCCTGCCTTCTGTCCCTCTCACCCTCACTCCCCTGCCCTTCTCCCCCTCTCACCCCTCACTCCCCTGACTCCTGTCCCTCTCACCTTCATTCCCCTGCCTTCTCCCCCTGTCCCCTCTCACCTTCATTCCCCTGCCTTCTGTCCCCCTCACCCTCACTCCCCTGCCTTCTCCCCCTGTCCCTCTCACCCTCACTCCCCCTGCCTTCTCCCCCTGTCCCTCTCACCCTCACTCCCCTGCCTTCTGTCCCTCTCACCCTCACTCCCCTGCCCTCTCCCCCGTTCCTCTCACCCTCACTCCCCTGCCTTCTCCCCGTCCCTCGCACCCTCACTCCCCTGCCTTCTCCCCCGTTCCTCTCACCCTCACTCCCCTGCCTTCTCCCCATCCTCTCACCCTCACTCCCCTGCCTTCTCCCCCCTCTCCCTCTCACCCTCACTCCCCTGCCTTCTGTCCCTCTCAACCCTCACTCCCCTGCCTTCTGTCCCTCTCACCCTCACTCCCCTGCCTTCTCCCCCGTTCCTCTCACCCTCACTCCCCTGCCCTTCTCCCCCATCCCTCTCACCCTCACTCCCTGCCTTCTCCCCCTCTCCCTCTCACCCTCACTCCCCCTCCATTCTCCCCCATCCCTCTCACCCTCACTCCCCTGCCTTCTCCCCCGTCCCTCTCACCCTCACTCCCCAGCCTTCTCTCCCTGTCCCTCTCACCCTCACTCCCTGCCTTCTGTCCCTCTCACCCTCACTCCCCTGCCTTCTCCCCCTGTCCCTCTCACCCTCACTCCCCTGCCTTCTCCCCTGTCCCTCTCACCCTCACTCCCCCTGCCTTCTGTCCCTCTCACCCTCACTCCCCTGCCTTCTCCCCCTCTCACCCTCACTCCCCTGACTCCTGTCCCTCTCACCTTCATTCCCCTGCCTTCTCCCCCTGTCCCTCTCACCTTCATTCCCCTGCCTTCTGTCCCCCTCACCCTCACTCCCCTGCCTTCTCCCCCTGTCCCTCTCACCCTCACTCCCCTGCCTTCTCCCCCTGTCCCTCTCACCCTCACTCCCCCTGCCTTCTGTCCCTCTCACCCTCACTCCCCTGCCCCTCTCCCCCCGTTCCTCTCACCCTCACTCCCCTGCCTTCTCCCCGTCCCTCGCACCCTCACTCCCCTGCCTTCTCCCCGTCCCTCGCACCCTCACTCACCTGCCTTCTGTCCCTCTCACCCTCACTCCCCCTGCCATCTCCCCCCTGACCCTCTCACCCCTCACTCCCCTGCCTTCTCCCCCGTTCCTCTCACCCTCACTCCCCTGCCTTCTCCCCCCATCCCTCTCACCCTCACTCCCCTGCCTTCTCCCCCTCTCCCTCTCACCTCACTCCCCTGCCTTCTCCCCGTCCCTCTCACCCTCACTCCCCTGCCTTCTCCCCGTCCCTCTCACCCTCACTCCCCTGCCTTCTCCCCCGTCCCTCTCACCCTCACCTCCCCTGCCTTCTCCCCCGTTCCTCTCACCCTCACTCCCAGACTTCTCTCCCTGTCCCTCTCACCCTCACTCCCCTGCCTTCTGTCCCTCTCACCCTCACTCCCCTGCCATCTCCCCCTGACCCTCTCACCCTCACTCCCCTGCCTTCTCCCCCTGTCCCTCTCACCCTCACTCCCCTGCCTTCTCCCCTGTCCCTCTCACCCTCACTCCCCCTGCCTTCTGTCCCTCTCACCCTCACTCCCCTGCCTTCTCCCCCTCTCACCCTCACTCCCCCTGCCTCCTGTCCCTCTCACCTTCATTCCCCTGCCTTCTCGCCCTGTCCCCTCTCACCCTCACTCCCCCTGCCTTCTGTCCCTCTCACCCTCACTCCCCCTGCCTTCTGTCCCTCTCACCCTCACTCCCCTGCCTTCTGTCCCTCTCACCCTCACTCCCCTGCCTTCTCCCCCTGTCCCTCTCACCTTCATTCCCCTGCCTTCTGTCCCTCTCACCCCTCAACTCCCCTGCCTTCTCCCCCGTCCCTCTCACCCTCACTCCCCCTGCCTTCTCCCCCGTTCCTCTCACCCTCACTCCCCAGCCTTCTCTCCCTGTCCCTCTCAACCCTCACTCCCCTGCCATCTCCCCCTGACCCTCTCACCCTCACTCCCCTGCCTTCTGTCCCTCTCACCCTCACTCCCCTGCCTTCTGTCCCTCTCACCCTCACTCCCCTGCCTTCTCCCCTCTCACCCTCACTCCCCTGCCTTCTCCCCCTGTCCCTCTCACCCTCACTCCCCCTGCCTTCTCCCCCTGTCCCTCTCACCCTCACTCCCCTGCCTTCTGTCCCTCTCACCCTCACTCCCCTGCCTTCTCCCCCCTGTCCCTCTCACCCTCACTCCCCTGCCTTCTGTCCCTCTCACCCTCACTCCCCTGCCTTCTGTCCCTCTCACCCTCACTCCCCTGCCTTCTCCCCCGTTCCTCTCACCCTCACTCCCCTGCCTTCTCCCCCATCCCTCTCACCCTCACTCCCCTGCCTTCTCCCCCCTCTCCCTCTCACCCTCACTCCCCTGCCTTCTCCCCCATCCCTCTCACCCTCACTCCCCTGCCTTCTCCCCCGTCCCTCTCACCCTCACTCCCCAGCCTTCTCTCCCTGTCCCTCTCACCCTCACTCCCCTGCCTTCTGTCCCTCTCACCCTCACTCCCCTGCCTTCTCCCCCCTGTCCCTCTCACCCTCACTCCCCTGCCTTCTCCCCTGTCCCTCTCACCCTCACTCCCCTGCCTTCTGTCCCTCTCACCCTCACTCCCCCTGCCTTCTCCCCCTCTCACCCTCACTCCCCTGACTCCTGTCCCCTCTCACCTTCATTCCCCTGCCTTCTCCCCCTGTCCCTCTCACCTTCATTCCCCTGCCTTCTGTCCCCCCTCACCTCACTCCCCTGCCTTCTCCCCCCTGTCCCTCTCACCCTCACTCCCCTGCCTTCTCCCCCTGTCCCTCTCACCCCCCTCACTCCCCTGCCTTCTGTCCCTCTCACCCTCACTCCCCTGCCCTCTCCCCCGTTCCTCTCACCCTCACTCCCCTGCCTTCTCCCCGTCCCTCGCACCCTCACTCCCCTGCCTTCTCCCCCGTTCCTCTCACCCTCACTCCCCTGCCTTCTCCCCCATCCCTCTCACCCTCACTCCCCTGCCTTCTCCCCCTCTCCCTCTCACCCTCACTCCCCTGCCTTCTGTCCCTCTCACCCTCACTCCCCTGCCTTCTGTCCCTCTCACCCTCACTCCCCTGCCTTCTCCCCCGTTCCTCTCACCCTCACTCCCCTGCCTTCTCCCCCATCCCTCTCACCCTCACTCCCCTGCCTTCTCCCCCTCTCCCTCTCACCCTCACTCCCCTGCCTTCTCCCCCATCCCTCTCACCCTCACTCCCCTGCCTTCTCCCCCGTCCCTCTCACCCTCACTCCCCAGCCTTCTCTCCCTGTCCCCTCTCACCCTCACTCCCCTGCCTTCTGTCCCTCTCACCCTCACTCCCCTGCCTTCTCCCCCTGTCCCTCTCACCCTCACTCCCCTGCCTTCTCCCCTGTCCCTCTCACCCTCACTCCCCTGCCTTCTGTCCCTCTCACCCTCACCTCCCCTGCCCTTCTCCCCCTCTCACCCTCACTCCCCTGACTCCTGTCCCTCTCACCTTCATTCCCTGCCTTCTCCCCCTGTCCCTCTCACCTTCATTCCCCTGCCTTCTGTCCCCCTCACCCTCACTCCCCTGCCTTCTCCCCCTGTCCCTCTCACCCTCACTCCCCTGCCTTCTCCCCCTGTCCCTCTCACCCTCACTCCCCTGCCTTCTGTCCCTCTCACCCTCACTCCCCTGCCCTCTCCCCCGTTCCTCTCACCCTCACTCCCCTGCCTTCTCCCCCGTCCCTCGCACCCTCACTCCCCTGCCTTCTCCCCCGTCCCTCGCACCCTCACTCACCTGCCTTCTGTCCCTCTCACCCTCACTCCCCTGCCATCTCCCCCTGACCCTCTCACTCCTCACTCCCCCTGCCCTTCCTCACCCCCGTTCTCTCCTCTACCCTCACTCCCCTGCCTTCTCCCCCATCCCTCTCACCCTCACTCCCCTGCCTTCTCCCCCTCTCCCCTCTCACCCTCACTCCCCTGCCTTCTCCCCGTCCCTCTCACCCTCACTCCCCTGCCTTCTCCCCGTCCCTCTCACCCTCACTCCCAGCCTTCTCTCCCTGTCCCTCTCACCCTCACTCCCCTGCCTTCTGTCCCTCTCACCCTCACTCCCCTGCCTTCTCCCCCCTGTCCCTCTCACCCTCACTTCCCCTGCCTTCTCCCCTGTCCCCTCTCACCACTCACTCCCCTGCCTTCTGTCCCTCTCACCCACTCAC
>NW_026781360.1:0-37500 GCF_030144855.1 Hypanus sabinus
GTGTCAATAATAGCACAGGTTCCCCCTTCTCAGCTGGGATAAAATCTAAAGCCGTAAGATACTGTACGACTGTTTGCCAGATTGCAATCTTTTCAGTGGGTATTTCTGTTACTTGGGCCTGTGTTTCTGTCAGGGCCCCTGCAGTGTTGTGGCCAGCTCCTCAAGTGCTGTAGCCAAATTTATTATCTCTCATGAATTCCCGGCTACTCCATAGGAGAGAAAAACTATCATCAAAGATCGCTCAGTCTCAGTTATTCCTTTCCACTGCTGGGCACCTGCAGTTATGGCCAGGAAGCATGTTTCCCAGTGTAGGAAGTTCTGTTTGGTGGGGGCCTGAGATACATCTGTCAATACACTGTGAATGTCAGGGCCCCTAGTTCTACCCATTTGGCATAAGTGTGACAGAGACAGAAAAATCTTAACTGGATGCTGGGGTGAGCCCTCTCAAAGACATAAACACAAACACCACTGTTACGCACCCGTAATGGTTTAAATGAACCAGCAGCTATAGAGAACACCTGGAGTCTAGTTTTGATGTTAAAAGCACTGTCTTTATTAGTATCTACTTGTATAACAACTTAAGCAAAATAATCTAAAGTTAAAGGTGTTATGAGTACACATATGTGTAAATATATCTCCCAAACCACTGAGCTCTGGGAATACCAAGCTCAAAGTCTTGAGATGGTGAAGCATAAAAGTTCAGTTAAGCCATGGAATAAATGACGAGAGAGATATTTTTAATCCAAGGTGAATGTCGAGAGAAGGCAACTACATTGAATTCCACAAATTTCACAGTGGTAAAACAGGATAATGTCGCTGTAGGTCTTATCCATTGTTGTTCTAAATCCACATACGAAACATCACCAAAATTAGCTTATCACAGGGATAAGTCTTCAAAGGGTTTGACCACCCAAGCAAGGGTTAACGCACAGGTAGATTCTGCAAGGTACTCCCAATCCAGATCCAACACACAAAGTATTACCGACAGTGATTTCCACAGAATATCCCTTCTCACAAGTGTTTACCACATGTAACACCCTGGGTCGCCTCAGGCTCGCTCAGCTCGTTCTTGTCTAGGGGGAGCAGCCTTCGGCCCCGCCAAACTGGGTAATCAGCTGGTGTGGATGCTGTGTGATGTCCCCGCCTCGCCCACAAACAGACAGTACACCATATGCGATTAAATGAGTACAATTTATAAAGGTTACTATAACTAAGTGATTAATAACGATACAGTATATATGAAGAGAAAATTAAAGAAAAGGCGCCAAACTTATCAAAGTCCAAACCACTTCGTGCACAACCGTTGGAGCTCAATTTCTGAAGTCTTCTGGCCACCATTCGATCCCCTCCGAACTCCTCGACTCTCCAAACAGCTCAGGACCCTCCAAACTCCTCGACTCTCCAAACAGCTCAGGACCCTCCGAGTGGTCAACCAAGCACATCTAGCTTCATCCCCCCCCCTCCTTGGAGAATCTCCCGGCCTCGGACCCCCCTTTGTGGACCGATCCTCGCACAGCTTAGAGCATTGTGTCCTCTCTCTCGACCCCCTCGCGCCGATCTGCCCAAAAGCCCGTCAACAAAAGCTTACAGACTCAGAAGAAAGAACATTAATCCCCATTTGGTTTACAAAGGAATACCATTCTCGTTATCAGTAAATTAGCATTCCTGCTAGTTAACAAAAAGAAACCCTTTCCCAACAGTAACAAAGAAAAAAGAAGAAACCCCCTTTACACACATAACACACCCGAATCCAGCTAAGGGTTAACAGAAGTGGTAGCCTCGAAATAATCCAACAAATTCCCATTTGGATTATACGAATTATCACCAACAGTGATTGGTCACAGGGGTACCTCTTCAAGTGAATTACCACATCCAGGCAAGGGTTAGCACAAGTGGTCCTCACAGGATACTCCCAAACCAACAGATCCACTCCACTGGATCAAACAAAGTGACAATCCCACATTCGGTATACAATGGATGAATAATCCTTGATTCAATGAAACAAACTGGGAAGTGTAAACACGCTGTGTGGTCAAATATTTCCAGCACACGTTCGTGCTCTCTCTCGCTCTCTCGCTCGCTCTCTCTCTCTCTCTCTCTCTCTCTCTCTCTCTCCCCCCCTCTCTCTCTCTCTCTCTCTCTCCCTCTCCCTCTCCCTCTCCCTCTCCCTCTCCCTCTCCCTCTCCCTCTCCCTCTCCCTCTCCCTCTCCCTCTCCCTCTCCCTCTCCCTCTCCCTCTCCCTCTCCCTCTCCCTCTCCCCCTCCCCCTCCCCCTCCCTCTCCCTCTCCCCCTCCCTCTCCCCCTCCCTCTCCCCCTCCCTCTCCCCCTCCCTCTCCCCCTCCCTCTCCCCCTCCCTCTCACCCCTCCCTCTCCCCCCTCCCTCTCCCCCCTCCCTCTCCCCCCTCTCTCTCCCCCCTCTCTCTCCCCCCTCTCTCTCCCCCCTCTCTCTCCCCCCTCTCTCTCCCCCCTCTCTCTCCCCCCTCTCTCCCCCTCCTCTCCCCCTCCCCTCTCTCTCTCCCCCCCCCCCCTCTCTCTCCCCTCCCTCCCCGAGAAAGCTGGCATCACTCAGGCACTATCTCTTAAAATGACAATCCACGGCAAGAAACCTAGAGGTTCATCACTCTCCGCTATCAACCAATACAATTTCCTTTAGTCTGAGAGAGTCCTTCTACTTAGTTCCTTCAGTAACATCTTTGCAGTCTCTTCAATGTATTGCCCCTTCAGTTTCACAGCCGTCGGAGTGGTCAGTAACACTTCATATGGTCCTCTCCACCGAGGTCCAACTTTCCCTCAGTCCCAGTTCCTGATCAGGATAAATTCCCAGGTTCTATGGTGGGATAGTCACTCCTCTCTGCAGGGTAGTTCTCATCCTTGTAAGCCTGTCTTACCTGTGAATGTAACGTTTGGAAAATTTTGGTTAGTTGGCATATTTATTTCCCCATCTCTTCCAATATCTAATTTTGCTGGTAGGCTTTCTGGGAGCAATGGTGCACAAGGTCTTGGTCCCCAGGATATCCTCATGGGCCAACCATGAATGTTTTAAACTGGTGACAGGCCCGCTTTCCCCTATGTGGTAACCTTTGTGGAATAGGGCTAATGATCGGACCTTCAACCAAGTGAGTCCAGCCTCCACCGTTAGTTTGGCCAATTTACCCTTCAGAGTGCCATTGGCTCTTTCCACTCTGCCAGCGGCCCGTGGGTGGTGTACACAGTGGAATTGTTGCTTGATAGCTAGTTCATTACGTACCCCTTTGTTTACTTTCCCACAAAGTGTGGGCCATTGGCAATTCAATAAAATCAAATTGTAGACAGAAAAAGGTCCACCTGTCAAGGGACTCATACCCGCTGTGCAGGGTGCAGGTTACCTACCATTCCCTCCTTTCCCAGGGGTGTTAAATCATGTATATAATCAGCCAATATTGGTAATAACTGTGTAGGAACACAAACCTGTCCCGCTGGGGTAATCCAAAAAGCTAGATCAGGGTCTTTCTGGCACCCCCATCTGGAACCACAGTTTGCGCTCTTCCTCAGAGGCGTCCCCCTGAAAATTACGTACCTCCCTCATGTCCGGCAAACCCGTTCTGCTTGAGTCATGGAGGATTGCTTGACGGGAACCCGAGGAGGCTGCAACTACTGAGGATTGTGCCGCACTTTTCACTGTCTGATCTGCTAGAGCATTGTGTTTAGTGACACAGTCGGACATGCGTGTGTGGGCCGCACATTTCGTAATAGCCAAAACTCGAGGTAGCTGTAGAGCGGTGAGTAAGTTGTTTACAAAGGTGGCATTACTAATGGGGTGGCCAGAGGAAGTCAGGAATACCCATGTTCCCAGAGAGCCCCATAGTCATGTACAATTCCAAATGCATAACGGGAGTCTGTGTAAACGTTCCCACTGTTGTCTGTTGCTGGGATACAGGCACGAGTCAGAGCAAACAGCTCAGCCTTCTGGGCAGAGTCAGATCCTTCAAAAGAAGCTTGCTGAACAATTTCACTGTCTGTCACTATCGCATAGCCAGAATATCGTTTCCCTGCTGGATCCACAAAAGAGTTTCCATCCTCATAAAATTGCTTTGGGCTAGAGGGGGATATTGCAGAATGGATGGGAATGTCTGTCCTTCCTTCACAGTGACCTGGACAGGGGGACAGTTGGTGCGACCGACTTCATGGCCTGAATTTGCTCAGAGATGTGGTACAGCATCTTGGGATCGGTCAATATTAAAATTGTGTCTCACCAGATGTCCCGCCTTCACCTCAGACTCCTTCCAGTATCGGAGTTGGTCCGCAGCCAAGTCTTGCCAGTCTCCCTCGGTGCTGGAGGCTTGTTTCCTCAGGGTGTAGGCAATGAACTCTGGGCTCTTTGGCTTGAACCCAGGGCAAACACTAACAGTGGTATGGGGAACCACCAGTTCTGTCTGTCACCAAAGGAAATCCGGAAATTTGGCCAGTAATGCACTGCCCACTTTTCCTTTAACCTCTCCAATCACCATGACCGGGAACTTCTGTCCCTCGAGGGGTGCATAACATTGGCTTTCCTCAGATGAGCACCCCGTAGGGTCACAGCACAGAGTCACATAGGGGTCGACCGCTGGCAGAAGGGGTTCAAATGCAGTGGAGTCCGGATTGTGCCCACAACAAGGGGGGTCGGAAATTGGGGAAGCTGTCAGTTGTTCACCTGTCACAGGGTCACACTATTGCCTGTGCAGAGAATCTCGACTTCCAACAGACAGAGCAAGTCTCACCCTGCTGGATTACACCCCCGACTGCGGGGTGCTGACTGTAAATGAAACCACACACTGGTTCCTGTGGAATTCCACCTCCAGTGGCTGGTTATGTGAATACATACATTCCATGCCTTCAAACCCAGACAGAGTGAATGTTGTGTCTGATAACTGCAATCCCTTTTCCGATACTATTTCCCAATTGAGAGTGGTTGTAGTTGCCCCTATATTAATCATGAACGGAACTGGAATAGCAACAACTGTCAATATTACACTGGGCTCTTCCTGAGGGATGGTACTGATGGTAGGAAGCATCCTTGCTTGTCAATTTCTAAACGGGTAGTTGTCCCCACCTGTCTCTTGGTCGGTTTCTGTTCCCATTTCTGATCCCCAGATGTAGCCCACTCATATCCTTCTTCCCACTGAACATATTCACCTTTAATATTCTTTTCATATCTTTTTATTATTATTATTTAAAAATAGCACAAGTGCATCGAAGTAACAACACTTACAATGCCTCATAAAAATTATCTTAAGGATTGAAAAATTTGTGAATTAAAAAGAAACCCTTTGGAGGTACAACCCCGGTGCCATGCGTCATAAAATAAGCTTCCAAAAATAAAAATCAAACCACCAAAAAGAAAGAAAAGATATATCAAAAAAAAATTACATTTAGATCGTGGAGTTAACTGAAATGATAATAACGAGCAGATGAGCCCCATCTCTTCTCAAAATCAATTAAAGGTACAAAGGTTCGACTTCTAATTTTCTCCAAGACGCAGCATCACTTGAGAGAACCATTGTGACAAAGTAGGAGCTGATATACCCTTCCATTTCAGCAAGGTGGCCCTCCTAGCTATCAATGTAACAAACATGTTGGTGAGACACAGAAATACAATGGATATTTTGAGGAATTATTCCAAAAAGCATAGTCAATTTATTAGGTTGTAAATTGATTCTGAGTGCTTTAGAAATTGTCGAAAAGACTGACTTCCAAAACTGATTTAATATTGAACATGACCAGAACTTATGTGTCAGTGTGGCTATCTCATTTTTACATCTATCACAATACTTGTCAGCATTGGAAATATTTTTGGAAGTCTCTCCTTCATCAAATGGTAACGATGTACAATTTTAAATTGAATCAGTGAATGACAAGTACAGATCGAAGAAGAGTTAACCAGCTTCAGAATCCGTGTCCAATCCTTCCATATAAAAGGGAAATTGAGTTCCTTCTCCCAATCCTGTTTAATCTTAAGTAAAGGACGCTTATCCCTTTGTAATATTAAATTATAAATTCTTCCAATAGAACCTTTCAACAAGGGGTTCATATTCATAATAGTATCTAACAAATCAGCCTCCAATATGTAAGGAAAATTACTTAAATATTTTGTTAAAAATGTCTAACTTGAAGATATTGTAAAAAATGTGAATATAAGAGAGAATACTTACCGACAAATTGTTCAAAAGACATCAATCTGCCTTCTTTAAATAAATCCAAAAAATAATTAATACCTTTATTTTTCCAAAGTAAAAAAAATTGGAACACTCCAAGAAGGTTTAAAAAGTAATTACGATAAATTATACTACAAAGTTTAACTTTTTTAAGATAAAAAAATTGCGGAACTGGATCCAAATTTGTAAAGAGTGCTTAACCACAGGATATAGGTTTATATTAGCAACTTTAGCTAATTGTATAGGTAGAGTAACTCCTACTAACGAAGTTAAATAAAACTGTTTCACAGCTCTCAGTTCCTGGTCTACCCAGATTGGCTGATCATTCCTATCAACCCAATAAAACCAAAAGGACATACAACGCAGGTTAACAGCCCAATAATACATTTATAGATTAGGCAAAGTGAGACCATCATCCTTTTTCAACTTTTGCAAATGACGTTTACTAAATCTTGGTCTTTTATTATCCCAAATAAAAGATAGAATAATAGAATCAATCCGATCAAAAAAATTCTTAGTAAACAAAAACTGGAATATTCTGAAATAAATATAAACATTTTGTTGGGCGGAAGCAGACATTTTGCTTGCTTCCTCTGGAATAATCCCAAAAATTGCTGTAAGTGAATTAGGTTGAACATCCACATGTATAACCTTAGATAATTTTCCAAACACATCCCTCCAGAAATTGTTTAAACTTACACATGACCAAAACATATGAGTTAGAGTAGCTACTTCTTCAGTACATCTGTCACAAATAGGGCTTATATTAGAAAAAATGTGCGCCAATTTATCTTTGGACATATGGGCCCTGTGTACTATTTTAAACTGAATTAAGATATGGCATTAACAGATAGGTGAATTATTGACTAAATAATAAATTTTACTCCACTGATCATCTGAAAGTGAATGTTGAAGTTGTACTTCCCAGGTGCATTGAACCCTATCATTTGGCGACATGCGAGCATTCATTAACTGTTAATAAACAATTGCTATTAATTGTTTTTGATAAGGTCTAAACTGAAAAATAGCATAAGCCAAATTTAAAGAGCAGGCTGAGGGGTAAATTGGTAAAAAATCACGTTAAAAATTCCCAGCCTGCAAATATCTGAAAAAATGTGTATTAGAGATAACATATTTGTCCATTAACTGTGAAAAAGACATTAAACAGTCTTGTAAAAACAAATCTGAAAAAGTCCACTAAAGGAGGGAAATTGGCTTTTTAAAGATCCTGATATTTTTTAGTAATTATAGCACCTAAATATCTAAAAGAATCCATAACTTTAAAAGGAATATTATCATATATAGAGACAGATTCATTTAACGGAATTCACTTCTACTAAAATTTATTTTATATCCTGAAAGGTCTCCAAATTAGTCATATAATTTTACCAAAGCAGGAATATATTATTCAGGCTTGGATATATATATCAATAAATCGTCAGTGTAAAGAGAGATCGTGTGCATGGTCTCATTCACAAGAATCTCATGAATATTTTCGGCTTCACAAAGAGCAATAGCAAGGGGCTCTAATCTTAAGTTAAATAACAAAGGACTTAATGGACAACCTTGGCTTGTCCCCCGTGATAGCTGAAAAAAGGAGACCTACAGTTATTAGTGACAACAGTAGCAATTGGAGCTTTATATATCATTTTAATCCAATTATTAAAATTAATACCAAAACCAAATTTTTCTAAAGCGTTAAATAAATATTTCCATTCAATTCGATCAAATGCTTTTTCAGCATCCAAAGATATAAGGCATTGTGGAGTTTTAGAAGAAGGTGAATATATAATGTTAAATAATATCCGAACATTTGAGAAAGAATAATGACCCTTTATAAAGCCTGTTCGATCTTTAAGAATGATTTTACTCAAAATACTCTCCAACCGATTGGCCATTATCTTTAAGTGAATCTTACCATCAACTTTCAACAATGAAATAGGTCTGTATGAGGGACAAACAGAAGGATCTTTATCCTTTTTGAGAATTAAAGAAATAGAAGCTTCATAAAAATTAGAGGGTAAATCACTTTTCACAAAAGATTCTTTAAACATCAACATATCTGGAGAAAGCAATTTTCCAATTTTTTTATAAAATTCTACAGGATAACCGGCAAGTCCCAGGGCCTTACCAGACTGCATTGAGAAAATAGCTTTATGAATTCTGGATTCAGTAATTTAGGCATCCAGAGTTTTTTGATCCTCAACAGAAATTTTAGGAAAAGCAATCGTTCGTAAAAAAAAACATTCATTTCAGAAGAGTCTACTGGACATTGAAATTTATAAACTTCAGTATAAAAGTCTTGAAAAGTCTTGGTAATTTCTTCATAATGCCGAGCCAGGGTACCATCTTTTCTACGAATTTTCAAAATTTGCCTCTCGGCTCCAGCTGATTTTAATTGAGATGCAAGTAGTTTATTATTTTTATCTCCAAACATATAAAATTGGGTCTTTAACTTCAATAGATCAACTTCAATTGAATGCGTTAATAATAGGTTATATTATGATTGAAGTTGCACCCTTTTTTTAAATGTCAATATTAGGGTAAGTCACATAGATATTATCTCAATCTTTAATTTGTTTTGAAATTTTATCTAATTTTGCTTTAGCCTGTTTTTTAAGTTTAGTTGAATAAGAAATAATCTGACCACATAAAAATGCTTTGAATGTATCCAATATAATTAATTTAGACATACCACTTATATCATTAAAAAGTAAAGAATTCTTTAATCTGGCTTTTGATAAAACTGATAATGCCAGAGCTTTGCAATAAAGTCTGAGACATGTGCCATGGTGGACGGCCAAAAATGTCATCATCATCATCAAAGGACAAACTCAAAGGCGCATGATCAGATATAGCAATAGCGTCATATTCACAGTTTTTAACATTAGGCAAAAGACAGGGATCAACTATAATATAATCAATCCTTGAATATATTTTATAAACATGGAAAGAAAAACAATATTCTCTGTTATCAGGGTGTAAATGCCTCCATAATTCGATCAACACAAAATTGGTCAAAAAAGAGTTAATAACTGACGCAAAATGATTTGGAAGTCATTGATTAGTTGAGCTCTTATCAGTCATAGGATTTAAGCAACAGTTAAAATCCCCACCCACTAACAACATATACTCATTTAAATCTGGCAGTAAAGCAGATATTTTTTTTTAAAAAAGCAGGATCATCTAAATTAGGACCATACAAATTAACCAAAACAACCTTTCTATTACAAATCACTCCTTTAACAATTAAAAATCTACCATTAGAATCTGACCTAATGCGGACCATTATCCTCTTGAGTAAATATATTAGATTTAATAAAAATAGACGCACCCTTACTTTTGCTCTGAGAAGTAGCATGGAGTTGTTTTCCATTCCACCAGCGAAAAAATCTATTTTGATCTCCTGCCTTATTATGCGTCTCCTGAGCAAAAATTATATCAGTTTGGAACCGATTAATAATTTTAAGTGTTTTTTGTTTAATAGGATAATTCCAACCACGTATATTCCAAATGATTACATGAATCCATTTAACTGCCATACTATAATTTTATTCTAATTGACTTTATACATGTGCAGAACACATACGGGATTATCAAAGATGGCAGTGATGAAGAATAAAGCCAGATAGAAAACACGCATGCTCTGGAACCACCCAATGGGGAAAAAAATTCTAAAAAAACTTTAAACCCACCCACCCTCCCAAAAGCCTGAAAAAAAGGCAAGTGAACTAAAGATAGATGCAAAGACATGGGCTACTCTGTTGTTCTCATCTCTGCCTCCCCCCAGCCAGTACATAAAATAAATAAAATGACCTTGCAAGAAAGACAGTAAAGTCTCAACAAAGGAGAGTCTTTACATTCTATCATGTGTTAAACAGAAAAAGAACCAAAATAACATAATCTTTAATAGAGAAAAGCCAGCCCCATCTTAAGTTTAGCTTTAAATCCCTAAGAAAACTTTAAATTCAGTTATAGGGCGCTATAATAAAACAGATTAAAAAAAGTTAATAGTATACTTAACTGATCTAAATTGATGAAAATATTAATTAGTAAAATCATAGTAACTTAACCCTCCCAGATAAATATATAAAAAGAAACCCTGTTGGTAGAAAAAAAAACTACCAGTTAGTAATTTAAGAAATAACAAAAAAAATCAAACCAAATATTAGATAAAAGGAACAAATCCTATTGTCCTCTTTTCTCAGTCAAATATGTAATTAACCATTTAAACAGTCAAACTTGATCCGTAAATGTTCTTTCCAAACAAAAATCCAATAGGATGTAATGATGAGCAGGTTTTCTTTTCTTCTTTTATTAATCTGTCAATGAAATATCCAAATAGCCTTCATATATCTTCTTTTCGTAGTGTGAGTAATATACAGATAAACAAACAGCTTTTCAGATAGTTCATTCAGTAGTAACGTCAGTGGTGGTGACAGGTATAGCCTGGACAAAATCCAGCTCGACTTTTGGGTCAAAGAAAGTACATGGGGAAGAATTAGGAGGAAAAACTTTCATTCTTGTCGGGTAACTCAAAGAGGGGAATCGTTTCTTATCATATGCTTGTTTCATTACCAAAGCAAATCTTGCTCTTTGTTCCATTACTTCTTTTGGATAATCTTCGTAAAAACGGAGCTCAGACTCACTGAATCTGAAAACTCTGTTTTCTTCCCTGTCGCATTATTTGATCTTTTATTTTAAAGTGATGAAAACAAGCCAAAACAGATCTTGATCTGGTTGAGTCTTTAAATTTCGAAGTGGACAGCCTGTGTGCTCTTTCAATAGCAAGTAGCTGTGATGAAATAGTCAGAAATAGATCATGAAAGAGCTTACCAAAGTAAACAATTATGTCTCCATTTTCAGCTCCTTACTGCAATCCAATGATTCGTACGTTGTTTCTGCGAGACCTAGTTTGCAAATCAATAATCTTATTAACGATTTTTTTCCAAACAGGTTATAGTTTCAGACAGTTTTTGCTTAGTTAACTTCAATTCCTCTTCATGATTAGTAACTTGAGTTTCCATATCTTTAAGTTTTCCCAGAAATAAGTTCATTTCATTATATTCTTTTCCAGTTGATCTTTAATTGCCTTATTCTGATCTTGAATTGATTTCAGTGTCCGAACAATATCTTCAGCCCATGATGGCATTTCATCAGATCTTTCCTTCGATGTCTTTCCTTTTTCATTACCTTTGTCAGTAGGTTCATGCAGATTCTTCCCACTTCTCGTAGACATAGACATGTCACTCCCCTTCAAGAATCAGCAATTAAAAATTTGAAATTCAAAATTTAAGCTGTGAGCGGGAGAGAAAACTAAGAGCAGCACAGAATTAGTGCTACTCCATCGACAGACAGAGACAGTCTCCATTCACCTGTAATATTAGTTCTCTTCGGGGTTGATAGGCATTTGAAAGCCCTGGTCCAATGATATGTCAAAGCTCGTTGCATTCAATTTTAGTCATTGTCAGGCCAATCCATATTATTTGTTAATGCTGTTGGCTAACTTAGTTGGTAAGCATTGGAGCAGTAAGACATTAAATTGGGGGGGGGGGCAGATTCCCATCATTAAAGGCTTGGTCTCCTAAGAAAGTGCTTTAGCAGGCCACAAAACTCATACAGTGTCGATATGCCAGACATGGGTTCGGGATTCCATGTTTCCCTATCAGTTGTAACTTTAGACTGACATTCCTGCCTTTCTCTCCTATGTAGACCGGCCTTGGTTTGCTTACGTTGTTTTTCCTGCTGTTGTTTTCGGTGCCCATCCATCCATTCATGCTCTGTTTGTAACGTCTCCCAAACTTTGGTGTTCCTTCTGCAGTACTTACCTCTATCCTAGTGGTCGCCAAGCTGTTGATTGTGATCGACTAGTCTGCTTTTGAGATTTCCTCAGTAGATCCTGGGAAAAGGGAAGAAAGGAAGAAACTGTTGAGAGATTGTTCCCGGGTTGTGGGGTTTTAGTTCCATTTTTTCTACATGCGTGTAACTCCCCCGCACTACACAGTATACTTCAGTGGTCCCCAACCACTGGGTCGCGAGGAAACAACATGAGTCAGCTGCACCTTTCCTCATTCCCTGTCAGCCCACTGTTGAACTTGAGTGCACGCGAGGTCATCAGTCGCCGAACCGCAGTGACACTCTCATGCCAGAGATCACCAGTTGGCCTCGGGCGGCCGGTGGGAAGTGCCGTCACTACTGGCCTGGAGTGCTGCCTCTAAACCTGTTTAGCACACTGAATGTTCGTGGGGAATCTGGTGCTAAAATATTCGCCGTCGACCTAATTCGGGCTCAGCGTTTCATAGGTATCAGAGCAGCTACCATGCTGTGATCTGATGAAACAAACTTTTGTCGGCTGATAGGTCCTACAAGGGGGGGGCGGGCGCGTGCCCTGTTACACTCCTTGCTCAGTCGGTCACTCTCTCCAAACTGTCTACCACGGCCCCAGCACAGGGACCTCCGGCCCTGACATTGTCCTCTCAACCAACCCACGACCAACCAAACCAAGCCAAGGCATCTGGTGGAGGGCGGGCAGGAGGCTGTCCAATGAGGCAATGAAGCCCTCAAATCTGCTTCGGTACCCCGAGTCCAAGCACCCTGCACTTAAATGCAAATGTGTTGAGTTTTTTCAGCGGAGAAAACGTGAGCAGCACGGGACAGAAGCTAAGTGCCGAGAGGCGCGAAAACGATATTACGGAATAGACTGATCATAAGGAACCTGCTTCGAGTATCGCTGTATCCCTATCGTGGTTCACACCCCCACCCACCCCATCCCCCGTCAGCCGGTCCGCAAGAATATTGTCAATATTAAACTGGTCTGCGGTGCAAAAAAAGGGCGGGTGCCCCAGTGTTTATACATTATTTCTACTTCCAGGTTGTGGGGTTTTATTTCCGGTCTTTTCTGCCCTCCTGTGCATGCGTGTAACTAATTGATCTGGGTCGATCTTGCATTTTAGTAAGGCCAAGGTAGGGGATCTTGGGCTTAAAATGGTTGGTGACCACGACTCTATCCCTTTATCACATGCATTATTCCTCCAACTTGCTGATAATATACTGTTCCACTTTAAAGGTATGTCACATATGGAATTTATTCCAGTTAGCCAAGGATTTCCTTCTACGCCACTGTGTGGTGTTGGGAAATCATGTACAAGGCAAGTTACAGCAGTAGTTTGCCATTGCCTTCTGCTGGGTGAGTTGTTTTGTTCACCAGCTCTAACCCAGCACAGATGAAACAGTGTAAGGGAGTCGGCTGGATTCGAACTCGGGACCTCTTGCCTCTAAGTCCAACGCTGAAGCCACTATGCCACCAGTGGCATAGCCAGCAAAGTTCTGCTTTACAACTGCCTTTTCCTTCCATTCCCTTTTCAACAATTTCCACTTCTTTCCTCAATTCATTATCCAAATCAAATTTACTGCTTGTTCTCATGAGATAATAACCCAGGCTCCTGCACCCTCCCCCATCCGTGGCCACATTTTGTTCCCCAATTTCTTATTCAGCACTGCACTCAACATTCACAAATATTTTTCCTTGTCTGAAGAACTCTCACACAAATTGTGTCGGGCTGCTGCTGGCCCACTCGTATCAATCGTCTGCAATTGACCAGTGGTCTCTAAGTAATTTATTGGGCACAAAGCCTCCTGCTCAATAAACAATGAGATAAATGTACCCGGCTGGCACCTCCTGCTTAATGGATGAATTTACCTGGCATGTCTGCCTCCTGGCCACTTAGTAAAATTTTGCCTACCTTATACAAATCTCCCAACAAATTCTTTCCTGATCCTGTCAAGTTATGTGATCAGCCTTGAGTGAGGCACCGTACGTCCAAAGGAACTAACGGTGAGTGACAAATACCCATTGGGCTTCCTTTCGGTCTCCGCAGTCCCCGGAGTGGTCCAGATGCTTACTCAGCCCGTCTGCTTGGCACTACCTATATTGGGATGCTGTTCATGATGCCAAATGTTAAAGTTGAATCTGAATAAAACTCAGGAGACCAGCTTCTTATCGACGCCATGGTTTATTGTGCATTCAAATGCCTGCAGGAGTTTTGAGACCCAGTTGTCAAAGGGGAGCACTGCCACCTTCTGACAAGTCGAATGACTTGGGTTACAGCCATATATTTATAAATAGTACATCCCATACATTAATATTGCAAGATGTTATTTGAACTGGCACACACACTAAGTGTGTTGATGCAAAACTTAATTACTTAGATAACAGAGTTTGGTTTTAATTATAGATGGGTGGACTGTCCAGTCCTTATCAGTTATTCCCTTTGCAAGGCCCTGACTTAATTACAAACAGATGTTCATTCCTGTCCCTATCAGTGAGTCCTCCTCCAAGGATACTCACAACAAGGATACAATGTATAATCTTATCAGCTCTCAATGTGTCTCTCTGCAAGCCACAGAGAACGGGTAATGAGTCTGTCTTAGCTAAACGCTGAAGACGGAGTTCACCAGTTCAAAATTCCTATTCATTCCAAATTATTCTTTTACCCAGAGGTTACACAGGTTCAAAATGAATTTTTTATATACCCTTAATTCGTCAGGAGGGTTCAGGGGAAATCTTTATGCCCAATATAGAAACTGGTGTTACCTGTGTGTATTGTGGCAATGCAAGAGGTGCTGGAGAATTTGTAAGTGGGAAGAAGTGGAGTAATATTTGCAAATCTGACTTTTTAAAGCATAATTTAGCAAGCAAACCACATATGGGCAATATGCAAAAGCTTTGGTGAGAAAATCCTTCATTACCCGTTACAGGCCTACTACATAGGTTGTGTGAGAGTGCAGATGAACTCGATCAAACCCAGGGGAGATCAAAGTACTTATCAACAGTGATTTGCTAGCTGTGAAAGCAATTACCTCTCTGTATAAAATTTACTGTGCACATGTCACCGAGTTAAAAATAGTGCACAGTACAGGATTTGAGTGCACAGTGGTCATTACAAATTAGAGGGGACATTGGTGGGAAGGTGGTGAGACCTCCAGTGTCCCTGATGTCCTCACCTACAAGATGTGCACCCTGTACGTTAAGGAGATGGAACCTGAAATGGATAAATTCCGGATCATCTGGGAGTTGGAGAGGGTGATAGATATGACATGAAGAGAGGTGAGTTACACCCAAGGAGCAGGACACAGGAAACTGGGAGAGAGTCAGGAAGGGGAATGAGGTTAAATAGCCATTGCGGAGAACTCTTGTGCCCATCAAACACAACAAAAGGTAGACCACTTTAGAAACTGGTGGTGAAGGGGATTACCTGACAGTCAAAGGGGTGATAGGGGATTCATTAGTTAGGGGAACAGAACAAGAGGGGACTGATATCCAAGTGGTAAGGCATGCTAGTGCTAGTGAGGGTGAAGCGGGTGATGTGGTTAAAATAAGCTGTAAGGGGAATGGGAGCCAGAATGACCAAACAGATAATGGAGAGGGTGAATTGAATTGAATTGACTTTATTAGATACATACTTCATAAACATGAGGAGTAGAAATCTTTATGTTATGTCTCCATCTAAATGTGCAATGTGCAATTTATGGTAATTTATGATAGATCGTTTGTACACAGGACAGTCAATATAACATCGAAATGCAATTGTATCAGCATGAATTAATCAGTCTGATGACCTGGTGGAGCCTGTTGCTCCTTTTGCTGTGGTACCATTTCCTGGATGGTGGCAGCAGGAACAGATTGTGGTTTTGGTGAATTTGGTCCCTGATTTCCTTTGGGCCCTTTTTATACACCTGTCTGTGTAAATGTACTGAATAGTGGAAAGTTCACCACTACGGATGTGCTGGGCTGTCCGCAACACTCTCTGAGGTTTCCTGCAATTAAGGAAAGTACAGTTCCCATATCAGGCAGAGATGCAGCCAGTCAGGGTGCTCTCAATTGTTTCCCTGTAGAAAGTCCTCAGAATTTTGGTCCCCATCTCCAACTTTTTCAACTATCTGTGGTGACAGAGGTACTGCTGTGCTCTTTTCACAACACAGCCGGTATGTACAGACAATGTAAGGTGCTTTGTGATGTTTATGCCGAGGAACTTAAAGCTGTTCACCTTCTTAACCCCAGATCCATTGATGTCAATAGGGGTTATCCTGTCTCCATTCTTCCTGTCGTCCACAAACAGCTCCTTTGTTTTTGTGACAATGATGGAGGGTTTGTTTCCTTGACACCAGTCAGATGTTCAGATCATAGATAGATTCAGCAGTTAGATGGTTGAGCCTGGTGCAATGAATGTGCTGAGCTGTGTATATCACAATGCAAGAAGCATCGTAGGAAAGCCAGATGAGCTCAGGTAGGGAATTATGATATTGTAACCAATATTGGGACTTGGTTGCAGCCAACAGTCTCAGGGATTTAGAGGAACAAATTTGTAGAGAGATTGCAGACCATGCCAATAAACAAAAAGGTTGATTCAGTAAGTGATTTTAACTTTCCACATATTGACTGGGACTCCTAAACTGTAAAGGACTAGATGAGGTAGAGTTTGTCATATGTGCCCTTAATCAATACGTAGAATTCCTGATGTAGAAGTGTGCAATAAGCTGTTAGGAAATGATCAGGGCTGGTGACAGAAATTAGTGATCATAATGCCATGAGATTCAAAGTAAATATGGAAAAAGAGAGGTCTGGACCACGGGATGAGATTCTAAAATGGAGAAAGGTCAATTTTGATGGTATCAGAAAGGATCAGACAAGTGTGGTTTGGGACAGGTTGTTTCCTGGCAAAGGAGTACCTGTAAGTGGGAGGTCTTCAGATGTGAATTTTTGAGGATGCAGAGTTTGTATGTGCCTGCCAAAATGAAAGTTGAAAGGTAACTGGTCCAGGGAACCTTGGTTTTGAAGAGAAATTGAAGCCTCGTATATATCATTCCACTAAATGCCTCAGACTGTTGGGTGCTACCGAGACCCATTAATGACTACAAGTCATAATTCCACGCACTGAGCTCATCTGAATTTTTTTGTTGTCTTTTGGTTTCTCAAAGCTTCCGAATATTTGTTCTTTTGTTTGCCCTCTCTTTGACATTTATGTTGGCTCTGGCTTCTCATTTTAGCCACAGTTCTGTCCTCCTGTCTTTCTGATGCTTCCACTTCTGTGGAATCACTCAGGTCCCAAATTGCTCCAGAAACTCCAGCCACTGCTGCTCAATTGTCACTCCTACCCTTTCCCTTCCAAACAAGTTTGGCCAGCTTCTCTGCCATATAAACATGGAGAAGTTCAGTAAAGAAACAGGCTATTTGTCCCATCTAGTCAATGCCAAAAAAGCATTTAAACTTGCAGTGCGATCTGGACCAGCTGGCAAAATGGTTTGAGAAATGGAAAAAGGAATTTAATGCAGACAAGTGTGAGTTGTTGCACTTTGGTCTGACCTACCGAGGGAGGTCTTTCACAGTGACTGGTCGGGCACGGAGGAGTGTTGTAGAAGAAAGGGACCTGTTGTAGAAGAAAGTCCTTAATTCACTGAAAGTGGTATCACAGTTAGATAGAGATGGAAGGGAAGATTTTAGCCCAATGGCCTTCATGAACAAAAGTACTGACAACAATAGATGAATGTTATGTTGACTTGTAGAAAACATTGGTGAGGCCTAATTTGGAGTACTGAGTACAGTTTTGGTCACCAACCTACAGGAAAGATGTAAGGACTTTGAAAGAGTTCAGAGAAAATTCACAAGGATGTTGCCAGGTCTGGAGTACTTGGGTTATAAGGAAAGATTGAACAGGTCAGGACTTTATTCCTTGGACTGTAGGAGATTGAGGGGAGATTTGATTGTGATAGAGGGGCATAGATAGTGTAAATGCAAGCTGGCTTTTACCACTGAGATGGGGTGGGAGTACAACCAGAGGCCATGGGTTAAGGGTGAAAGGTGAAATGTTAAGGGGAATATGAGGGGAAACTTCTTCACACAGACAGTCATCGGGGTGTGGAATGAGCAGCCAGCTCAAGTGGTGCATGCGAGCTCAATTTCAACATTTCAGAGGTTCATGTAGGTACCTGGATGGTAGGGGTATGGGAGTGGGCAGTTTAAATAGTTTAGCACAGACTAGATGGCCCAAAGGGCCTGTTTCTGTGTTGTAATTTTCTACAAGAATGTGAAATATTACAAAAATTCACTCTGTCTTTTTAACAGTTGTGCGGACCAACCACTCACCTCAACAGGAATTTTTAATATGGCATTAAAACTGTGGCACTTTACTTTAATAATACATAAAAGAAAATCCTAGATGCACATCAAGAAAGACTAATTGCATGAGACTGGTTTTGTTACTGTGGGGCCAGGCACCCATGCAGCTCAGCAGGAACAGGGAATAATACCAATGGAGAGAGTCTAACTCCACCAAGGTACAAATTGGAGATGACAGAAATGCCCCATTCTTATAGAAACAGGAAGAGCATCAAAGAATTGATGGTCATTCCAGATACCAGCACTCTGCCCAGTCAGGAGATGATTTCTCTGTCCAACTTGGGTAGAACCTCACTGAAACAGTGCGATACCAGGTCAAACCTTGGTAACTGAAGTAATCTCATCTGAAATGTTGTCCTACACCCATTGATGGATTTTGTAAATCTTTTTACAGGTTAAAAACAAGAAGGAATTTGTCTCCAGGAAGTTCAAACACGGCACACCAGTTTTGTTGTCTCTGTCTAGATATTTAAGGAGCAAGGGATTCAATCGACCATCCTTCCTGCTCAACTGTGGGGAGGGATTTATTCGGTCATTTGACCAACTGGCAACCCGTCATTTTACACAGGAGAAAGGCTGTTCACCCGTTCAGACAGTGGGAATGGATTCAGTCGGTTATCACAATTGAAGGTACATCAGTAATTTCACACTGGGCAAGGCCATTCACCTGTTCTGTGTGTGAGAAGGCGTTCAGTCGGTCTTCCCACCTGTGGACACACCAGTCAGTTCACACTGGGCAGAGGCTGGTCATCTGCTGAACATCTGGGAAAGGATTCACTCTGTCATCTGACCTAATGGCTCACCAGCGTGTTCACATTGGGGAGAAGCCATTCACCTGCCCAGTCTGTGGGAAGGGATTCACTCAGCCATCCACCCTACAGAGTCACCAGCGAGTTCACACTGGAGAGAGGCCTTTCACCTGCGCAGAATGTGGGAAGGGATTCACTAAGTCATCCACCTTACTGGTACATCAGCGAGTTCACACTGGGGAGAAGCCATTCAGCTGCTCAGTCTGTGGGAAGAGATTCACTCAGTCATCCCACCTACAGAGTCATCAGCGAGTTTACACTGGGGAGGGGCCGTTCACCTGCTCAGAATGTGGGAAGAGATTCACTTATTCATCCACCCTACAGAGTCATCAGCGAGTTCACACTGGGGAGAAGCCGTTCACCTGCTCAGAATGTGGGAAGAGATTCACTTATTCATCCACCCTACAGAGTCATCAGCGAGTTCACACTGGGGAAAAGCCGTTCACCTGCTCAGTCTGTGGGAAGGGATTCACTCAGTCAACCCACTTACAGAGACACCAGCGAGTTCACACTGGGGAGAAGCCGTTTACCTGCTCAGAATGTGGGAAAAGATTCACTGATTCATCCGCACTACAGAAGCATCAGCGATTTCACACTGGGGAGAAACCGTTCACCTGCTCAGAATGTGGGAAGAGATTCACTGATTCATCCACCCTACGGAAGCATCAGCGAGTTCACACTGGGGAGAAGCCGTTTACCTGCTTAGAATGTGGGAAGAGATTCACTCAGTTATTCAATCTACAGAGACATCATCGAGTTCACACTGGGGAGAAGCCTTTCACATGCTCAGTCTGTGGGAAGAGATTCACTGATCTATCCACCCTACTGAGGCATCAGCGAGTTCACACTGGAGAGAGGCCGTTCACCTGCTCAGAGTGTGGGAAGGGATTCACTCGGTCATCCCACCTACTGGCACACCAGCAAGTTCACATTGGGGAGAAGCCGTTCACCTGCTCAGTCTGTGGGAAGGGATTTACTCAGTCATCCAATCTACAGAGACATCATCGAGTTCATACTGGGGAGAAGCCGTTCATCTGCACAGTCTGTGGGAAGCGATTCACTGATCCATCCACCCTACTGAGTCATCAGCGAGTTCACACTGGGGAGAAGCCGTTCATCTGCTCAGAATGTGGGAAGAGATTCACTGATTCATCCACCCTACGGAATCATCAGCGAGTTCACACTGGGGAGAAGCCATTCACCTGCTCAGTCTGTGGGAAGGGATTCACTCAGTCATCCCACCTACAGAGACACCAGCGAGTTCACACTGGGGAGAAGCCGTTCACCTGCTCAGAATGTGGGAAGAGATTCACTGATTCATCCGCCCTACTTTGTCATCAGCGAGTTCACACTGGGGAGAAGCCGTTCACCTGCTCAGAATGTGGGAAGAGATTCACTGATACATCCACCCTACGGAAGCATCAGCGAATTCACACTGGGGAGAAGCCGTTTAACTGTTCAGAATGTGGGAAGAGATTCACTCAGTTATCCAATCTACAGAGACATCATCGAGTTCACACTGGGGAGAAGCCGTTCACGTGCTCAGTCTGTGGGAAGAGATTCACTGATCTATCCACCCTACTGAGTTATCAGCGAGTTCACACTGGAGAGAGGCCGTTCACCTGCTCAGAGTGTGGGAAGGGATTCACTCAGTCATCCCAACTACTGGAACACGTCAATTCATAGTGGGGAGTGGCCGTTGTTATGAATCCCTAGGTTTCGTTTGCTGTGGACTGTCATTTTAAGAGAGAGAAATTAAGAAGTCTGACTTGCAGCTTGTTTACATCGCTCGCAGCTTGTTTCGTTTTAACCGAGGACACAGACACTCAGAGTCAGACGGAGACGGATGAAAAATGAAAGGATTGAAACCAGGGAAATAGTGGCCAAAGGTCACTGTTTAGAACATTCCTATGCCCACAAGGGTGGGTTAATTATCCATTCGCCGTACATCGAATGTGTGGTTGTCACCTCATTTAACCCATAGGAGTGGATCTGATTTGGGATATCCTGTTTAGACAACTTATGTGTTAACCCTTGCCTGTGTGTGATGTGGTCATTCATTTGAAGATGATACCCCTCATGACAAGTCACATTCGGTGATAATTCGTATGTAGATTTGTAAAGATGATGGATAAAATCTACAGCAACTGTTCTCTCATTTTAACACTGTGGAACCTGCAGAACAGACAGACAGACAGACGTACTTTATTGATCCTGAGGAAAATTGGGTTTCGTTACAGCCGCACCATCCAAGGTAGTGTAGAAATATAGCAATATGAAACCATCAATAATTAAATAATAATAAGTTAATCTTTGCAAGTGGAAATAAGTCCAGGACCAGCATATTGGCTCAGGGTGTCTGACACTCCGAGGGAAGATTTGAAAAGTTTGATGGCCACAGGCAGGAATGCCTTCCTGTGATGCTCAGTGTTACATCTCGGTGGAATGAGTCTCTGGCTGAATGTATTCCTGTGCCTAACCAGTACTTTATGGAGCGGATGGGAGTCATTGTCTAAGATGGCATGCAACTTGGACAGCATTCTCTTTTCTGACATCACTGTCAGAGTGTCCAGTTCCACCCCCACAACATCACTGCCCTTACGAATGAGTTTGTTGATTCTGTTGGTGTCTGCTACCCTCAACCTTCTTTCCCAGCACACAACAGCAAACATGATAGCACTGGTCACCACAGCCTCGTAGAACATACTCACCATCGTCCGGCAGATGTCAAAGGACCTCAGTCTCCTCAGGAAATAGAGATGGCTCTGACCCTTCTTGTTAACAGCCTGAGTGTTCTCTGAGCAGTCCAGTTTATTGTCAATTCGTATCCGCAGATATTTTTAATCCTCCACCATGTCCACACTGATGCCTTGGATGGAAACAGGGGTCACCGGTGCCTTAGCCCTCCTCAGGTCCACCACCAGCTCCTTAGTCTTTTTCACATTAAGCTGCAGATGATTCTGCTCGTACCATCTGACAAAGATTTCCACCATAGCTCTGCACGCAGCCTCATCTCCCTTGCTGTTCGACATAACTGCCTTCTCTTGACATTTACCCTAAATTACAAATATCTCTCCCATCACCTATTTTGTGGATAAACTGAACTTTCATACTTTACAATCTCAGGACTCCAAGCCTTGTTTCCCCTGAGCTCAATAGTTTGGGAGTTAAATTTACACACATATATACACATAACACTGTTAATTTTCGTTTAACTTGCTTAAGTTACTATATTATAAGTGGATACTAATAAGCATTGTGGTTTTCACATCAAAAACAGACTCCAGTAGTAGTCTGTTGCTGCTGGTTCGTTTCTGAAGCGTTACGGTTCTCCTGCATCTGGGTTATGATCAAATTTGAGGATTGATTAATTATCAATTTCATTGGGGAAAACTCTTTTGATTTATTTCTGTTTGGGAAATTTGCAGCAATGGATGTTGATCGATGTCAGGAAGCGCCAACCTCTGAGGCATTAGAGGACGCCAGAAGGGTTGAGTTGTTGAGTATTGCTGAAAGGTTAAAACTTGTTAAGGTGAAATTGACAATGAGGAGGGCACAGATGCAGAAGGTGATAGCTGAACATTATGTATCTGAGGGTGTGTTTAAAGTGGAGGAGTTGGAGGTGTTTCCTGGAAGTGAACCTCGTGAGCTTGAGCTCCAGTACAAGTGAGAAAAATTAAAGATGGAGGCTGCAGAAAGGCAGAGGCAGTTTGAGGCTAGAGAGGCAGAAAAACAGACAGAAAATTGTCTCATAAAGTGTGATAAAGGGAAAGGCTTAGCATGCCTATACTGCTTTGCCAGTTGATGAAGCAGCTGATTTTTTTTATACTGCACCAATCATCGCCACTGGGCTATAAACGTGCAGGAGCAGTGTGTGGTTCAGTGCTTTGCTCAAAAACACTCACACTGCCTCGGCTGAGGCTCGAAAACATGACCTTCAGATCACTAGTTCGACACCCTAACCAGCTGGCCACGCACCACACATTATGACCTAGTGAAGCAGGCTGTGCTCAAAGCTTATGAGTTGGTCCCAGAAGCATAAAGGCAAAAGTTTAGAAATTTGAAGAAACCTGTGAACCAGACTTATATGAAATTTGCTTATGAGTAATTTGTGTGTATTGCCCGCTGGTGCACATATAAAAATGTAAATGATGATTTTAACAGCTTGAACGAGTTGGTTTTAACTGAAGAATTCAATAAGAGTGTCCCTGATGACATAAAGACATATTTAGATGGAAATGATGCTGCCACTATGCAGGAGTCTGCTAGATTAGCAGATCAGTTTGCTTCAACTCATAAGCGTATGGTTACCCTGAATAAGAGTTTCGAAAAGAGTAGCAGGGATGACCAGGGTAAACCAGAAATTAATGCTGGGATTTGTCACACTTGTCAAGTTTTGGCTAAACCTCATCAGGTCACCCCAGTGGCCCCACTGTGGTCTATACCTGCATTCTGTGAACCCTTTTCTAAAGTTATAGAGAATTATGTTGGCCCATTGCCAAAGACTAAAGCTGGCCATCAGTATCTGCTAACTATTATGTGTACTGCGTCCAGATTCCCAGAGACAATACTGCTCAGAAATATTAAAGATAAAACTGTGTCGAAGGCTCTTACTGAGTTTTTTTTCACTTTATTTGATTTGCCTCAAGAAATCCAGTCTGATCAAGGAAGTAATTTTACATCTGGGTTATTCCAGCAGGTAGTTTATGAACTGGGAGCAAAACAAATTACATCGTCTACATACCATCCGGAATCACAAGTGGCTTTAGAAAGATTTCACTCTACCCACAAAACAATGATTAAGACATACTGTGTTGAAAATGGAAACGACTAGGATGAAGGAATACATTTGCTTTTGTTCGCAGTAAGAGAGTCGGTTCGGGAATCATTGGGCTTTACTCCATTTGAACTCGTATTTGGACGCAGAGTGAGGTGACCTTTGACCTTGTAAAAGGAGCGGTGGATTGATGGGGATGTACATGTTAACTTGTTAGACTATGTTTTAAATTTCAAAAATAAACTACACCAATTCTGTGGTCTAGCGTGACAAAACTTAAAGATTTCTCAAAACAAAATGAAGTGTTGGTTTGATAAGCAGGGTTGTGAAAGAAAATACCAGGTGTGAGATAAGGTGCTTGCCTTATGTTGACGAATCCACTTCAGGTGAAATTCAATAGACCGTATGAAATAGTCTCTCAATTTAATGATGTGAATTATGTTATTACAACACACAACCTACGTAAACTAACACACCTGGCACACATAAATATGATAAAGCCTTGTTTTGACAATCAGGCACCATCTGTGAGTGTTGTTGTCAAAACATATGAATCTGGTAACACTGAGCTTGAAACAATTGACTCGTCTGAGACTTTTCACAAGCCAAACGTGGTCCCAGTTAGGCTAATGAACTCCGTTGTTCCAGAAAATATTGAAAACAAGTTGGCTCATCTGCAGCCAAAGCAACAACAGCTGAAGGAATTAATTCTGAAGTTTAAAGATTTCTTTTGCGATGTTCGCAAGCAAACCACGGTCTCATTACATGATGCAGATATTGGTCAAGCCAAACCGATTAAACAACACCCATATCGCATGAACGTAGAGAATGTAAATTGGCTGAGCAATTGTTGTAAGCGTGGAAACAGATTCAGTAGGTCTCAGGGGCACAGATTATGGGAAGGTAAATGAAGTAACAAAAACAGATGCCTATCCTATCGCTAGGATAGATGATTGCATCGATAAAGTTGGAATAGCTAATTTCTTACAAAGATTGATCTGTTGACAGGGTATTGGTGTGTTCCATTGACGGACAGACATAGAGAAATTTCTGCCTTTGCGACACCAGCTAGGTTGTATGAATACAATGTTTTGCTTTTTGGAAAGAAAAATGCTCCAGGAACATCCCAGAGAATGATTAATTTTGAAATTCGAGGGTTAGAACACACAGATGCCTATATTGATGACTTAGTCACAGGGAGTGACACTTGGGAAGAGCATATCTCTGATTGGTAAGAAGGCTCTTAGAAGGTTTCTGGGAATGGATGGATATTATCGTAAGTTCTGTAAGAACTTTGCTGCTCTCGCTCTTCCTCTGACTAATCTCCTGAAGAAGGGTGAAAAGTTTGTTTGGACTGAACCTTGTCAGGGGCATTTGATCGATTGAAAGATATTATTTGAGTTTAGGCCAATCAATGTAGTATTCTCAGCAAATTTAATTAGCAGATTGGAGCTGTGGGTGGCAACACAAGTCATGGGTGCACAGAGAGTAAAGGAGAGGGCCAAAGTGACAACCCTGTGGGGTATGTGTGCTGAGGGTCAGAGAGACAGAGGAGATGAAGCCCACTCTTACCACCTGCTGGTGATCTGACAGGAAGTCCAGGATCCAGCTACACAAGGCAGGGTGAAGGCCGAGGTCTCTGAGCTCCTTGTCGATACTTCATGCCTTTGTATGGCTACTGCTCTGCCCATGACTGCAAGGAACTGCAGAGAACTTTGGAGAGCAGAGAACATCAGAGAAACAAGCCTCCACTCCATGGACTCTCCCTACACTTCCCCTCCCTCGGAAAAGCAGGCCATGTACACAAAGAACCTCATTACCTGTACATTCTTCCTGCAAACCCGCTCCCCAATCGGGGAAGAGATACAAAAGCCTTAAAGTGCGTAACACCAGGCTGAAGGATGGCTTCCTATCTGCAGTTATAAGCCAAATGAATGATAAAATGGACTCGGCCTCACAATGTAACTCGACGTGACCCTGCACCATATGTCTATCTGCACTGCACTTTCTCTGCAGCCATAATACTTTGTTACAGTTATTTTTTTTGTTGTCTATGAGCTCAATGTACTGTTGTAATGTATCGATCTGTGTGGATGGTACATCAGGCAAGATTTTCACTGTAGCTCAGTACGTGATGATAATAAACAAATACACCACTTTAATTGTGTGGAAATATTAGACAGACTGAGCTTCTGCTCCGGAACCACAGAAGGAAACTGACCAGTTGTCATTTCTGTGGAAAGCAAATATATGGAAAATGCTTCAATCTCACATTACGATCTTCAGTAACTGGGATCAGGTGACCGGCGGTGGGTCTCCCATATCAATATCAGAATCAAGTTTAATAGCACCGGCATATGCCAAGAAATTCGTTGTCTCTGCGGTAGCAGTAGAACCTAATTAACAAAAGATCTTAACAATTGTGACAAAGTAAGTATATATATATATATAGTACAAAAATATATAAAAAAAAAATGTAATAAGCTATTCTAATTGTGTAAATGTAATAATCTAATTTAATTGTGTGGAGCTATTTGATCCGGATCTCACTGCGTTCTCTGAAAGGGACAAAGGTGAAGCTGCATGTACACGTCGAGCAGTGACCCGCAAATGCTGCAGATCTGCAGAAAAACGTGAACAGGAAACGGGATCAGGTGACGGGTGGAGGGTCTCCCTCCTGAACTGGTGACTCTGCTCCTCGGCCCTAACATGCTGCCCGACCCATCCGCCGCATTCCCCACATTATTCCATATTTACACCAGATACATGTCTACTTTTCCACACCATATCTACCCCGATCCCTTTCCCTCCACCCCCAGGTCACAGAGTCACTGGCTCGATTCCCATCCCCTTTTTCAGAGACTGGGATCACTGGTTCAACCGGTAATGATGTTCTGCATTTCAATGTGTTCACCTCTCAGTCCTCGATTCTCTAAATGACATTTAGAGTTACCACATTTGATCTTTCTTCGGGTTATGACCCCACCTCTCCAGGGATCAGTCAAGTGGATCTTCATTGCACTCTCTATAACAAATACTCTCTAACCTCATTGTTTATGGAATTAATTTCCATCTTCTGCAGCTCCGTGTTGCCCCAACCATTGAGCTCCCACCCCTGTCACTATTTTCACCTTCCACCTCCCCCCTCACCTGAATCCACCTCTCACTCCCTAGCTCATGCCCCATCCCTACCCCTCACCTCTTTTCTCTATTTCCCCTTCACTCTCAGTCCAGAGGGAGGGTCTCGGCCCGAAATGTTTACGGTCCATCTCCCTCCACAGATGCTGTCCGACCCACTGAGTTCCTCCGGCAGTTTGATGTTTGGTCTGTATAACCCGTGTTAATATGGGGAGCGGGATTTTACACCATATTGCAGGGTTAGAGTTAATGGACTTTTCGGTGAGACGACAACATTAATCAGGGGTTTCATCACTGAATCCAGTGCTGTGGGATGTAAAGTCCCCTGTTATATGTCCGGCTGTGCCGTGTTGTTGGTGGAGTGGGCAGCGTGGTGTTTGTCTCGATTCGGGTCACAACACCAGAATTGCCAGCGGGGTCCACACATAGTGTATTAGTCAACAGAAAACCTCTCGTCCCTGCAGTCTTTGTCTCCTGGTAAACTCAACACCCTGACAGTGTGGACCATAGATACCCCTTCCTCTCAGAGTCAGGGGATCACTCAGACAGTTGATCGCTGAGAGGAAATATATTTATTGGTCATTAAAGTTCGCCCAGATTCGTTTGGACGGATTTGATGTGGAGTTCGGGGTATCACAGTGACAGGCCCGGACGGCCGAACTCTCTCCGTTGTCCAAACATCCTTCCAGGTGAGGCGACACTTCACCTGTGAATCTTCCGGGGTCGCACGTTGTGTCCGCTGCTCCCGATGCGGCCGCCTCGACACTGGTGACACCGGCTCCTCCGCAGTTTTGTCGGGTAGGAGTGTTTTTTTAACGGGTGTCGATATTTTTCTTCCCTTTTGTGCGGGGGGGAGGGGTGGGTTTTGGGGGTTGATGATTGGGATGCCGTCCTTTTTGATGCGGGGGGTGGGGAGGGAGTTTCATTTTTTTCTCTCTCTGAACGACTTTCACGATTTCTTTGTTTCGTGGTTCTCTGGAGAAGGAAAAAAAAACTCATCGTTATTTATGAATTCCTGCTTTGATAATAAATTAATCTTTGAACCATCCACTCCGAGCGGGACTTCCCGGTGTCCAGACATTTCAATTCCGATTCCCATTCCCGTTCCGACGTGTCATCCCATCCCTTGCCAAGATGAGGCCACCCTCACGGTGCGGGATCAGCAACTTGTATTCCGTCTGGGTGCCCCCACCCACCCTGATGGCATGGATATCGATTTCCCCTTCCGGTGAACAAATTTACCTCACACCCCTCCGTCCCACTCCCTCTCATCCCCTCTGTCTTTGTACGTCCTCTCACCTGCTTATCACTTCACTCTGGGTCCACTGCTCCATCCCTTTCTCAATATATTGAAGTGTACCTGTGAGTGTCGATACTCAAAATATCCTCACACGTCTGGTGTTACATGGTTCGACCTTCATACATCCTGTTTAGTGTTTAAATATATAAAAAGTTAAAGAAGCTAGAATCTTTACATAAATTATTATCGCAACTATACGAATAGAAAATATTGTATTTTGGAAGTGACAAATGTTAATGGGAAGAGAGCAACCATTTGGGAGGTTTGGAAATGCATTTCATCTCGTTCATTGCCTCACTAAGTTACTCTTTTTCCTATCAACACAAAGAGAAAAAGAGTCTCTTTTCAATCAACTACAGTTGGTGGAGCGAGGTCAAGGAGTTAATCAGCTACTTATGATATGAAATGACGTAAAACCAGCTTGTAGCCTAGACTTTTTTTTCCATTTGGCTTCCAAATTTATCCAGGTGTAGAAGAGGATTTTGGATGATTAGCTTGTGTATTTTTCTTTCATTATTTTCGACTCTTAAACATAGGTTTCAATGTTCATTCCGTGCTTAATATAGCTCCTTTCTGGAATCCAATGGTATCCATTGGAAAGAGCGGAAAAATGCTTGCATTTGTGTACAGGTATTTCCCAACTTCCTTGGACAACGGGACGAGCGAGAAGGAATTTCACAAATACCTAAATAAAAAACAGTCACAGCTCCAGGATTTCACCAAAAACAATCAAATATCCTAATGTTATTAGTGGTATTACTCCCCACCAGCCAACACCCCCGCTTCTGTAAAATTCGCTCTATTTAATATCCGGGGTTGTTAAATTCCGCGCTTGTTTATATTGACCTTTTTACAGAGGTGTCAGAGCGGCGCTGCTGTGAGCTCTGGTAGCACTGCACCCCTGAATGTATGAGATAGTACAGTGTTAAATGCAAAACACTGAACAGTGTCGATGATCAGAGGGATCTTAGACTCCAAGTTCATCGCTCCCTGAAAGAGACTGCACAGATTGATCGGGTGGTTAAGAAGGCAAATGGCATGGTTGTCTTTATTAGTTGAAGCACTGAGTTCAAAAGTCAGGAAGTTGTGTTGCAGCTTTGTAAAACTTGTTAGCTCACATCTGGAGTGTTTCATACTGTTCTGGTCGCCCCCATTCTCGGAAGGATGTCCGGGCTTTGGAGAGGGCGCAGAAGAGGTTTACCAGGATATTCCCTGGATTAGAGGGCATGAGCTAATTCAAGAGGCTGGACAAACTTGTGTTGTTTTCTCCAGGCTGGGGTGAGACTGGATGGACGTTTAGAAGATTACGAGAGGAATAGGTAGAGTGGACAGAGGGTATGTTTTTTCATGGGGGTTTGAAATGTCTGACACATTTAAGGTGAGAGGAGATGTGAGGGGCAAGTTTGTTTATTTCCACTGAGTGCTAGGAAGCTGGAAACTATGCCTGGGATGTTAGACCCCACCAGTCACGTGATCCCATTTACCCCTCCCATTTAACCATAGATGTAACAATCTCTTTGTGCATGTTCACAATCTCCAGGTGGGTGGTCACGCATCCTCCATGTTGTGTTGGGGAAATCTGATGTTGGCCACTGAGTCCCGTTAACTTCCCCCCAACTGGCCTCGTTTCCTGAGGCTCCTCACATTTGAGGAATGTGAGCTTTATGGCTGTTGTGTCTTCTCCCGGACTGGGGTGGGTGAGAAAGGAGAACGTCCCAGGTTGTGGGGATCTTTGATTTCACTGCCTGCTTTACCGAGAGACTGGGAAGTCTCGGGGTGAGAATGTTTCCTGTGATGTGCTGATCTGGACACAAGGACACACATGCAACCTCTGCCAAGGCTCGAACTAGCAACCTTCAGATCTCTAGATGAACGCCTTAACCACTTGGCCACGCGCGAACACATGTGATAGTAGAACACTAAAGAAAACACAATGTTTCCCTTTAAATTATCCTCGTACCAATTTGTTTGTTATTCCTGGAAATGTGTTCAGTACAGTTGTTGCTAACAAGGTGTACATAAGTAATCTCAGGAATGATCGGCTTTATGTATGAGGAGCATTTGATGGTTCTGGACCTGTGCTCAATGGAGTTCAGAGGGATTGTGGGGGTGGTGGAGGGATGTATGGTTAAGTAAACCGACTGAATGCTGAAAAGCCTGGATACAGTGGAAATGGAGTGGATGTTTCCATTAGACAGCGAGTTTGTGATCTGACAGCACTGTCTCAGAGTAAAGATGCTTCTCTTTAAAACTGAGATGAGAAAAAAGAAATTGGCCTTAAGGTGTCTGATCTGTGGAATTTTTTGCCACAGAGGTTGGTTGAGGCTCCAATTTGCATATATTTGTGACAGATTAATATATTCATGATTGCTTAGTAGCTTCAGGTTTACAGGAGGAAGACAGGGATATGGTGTTGGAATAAAAATCAGCCGTGGTTGAATGTTGGGCAGACCAGATGTATCGAATCACCTAATTCTGTCTTATGTCTTACCATGACTGAATGATGGTTCCTTCTTATCCCATATCGTTCTGTGAGATGTGAGGGACAATAAAAGATTGTTCACTGAGATCATTAAATCTGCCTTCAGTGTTTAAATTTCAGTGAGTTTTGTTCTTAGTAACATTAAGCAGAAATGTTTAGTTCTCCTTTTCATTATTAATGTGCTTCATTGTCTCTCTGGTTAAAGTTAGACCTGTGGTGAGAGATTTATTTGAAGAAAAACCCCAACTGGAGGCAAACCACGACTGAAGACGAGGGAACAGCAACAAGTGAACCAGCCCGAGGACTGAGAGCACCGACTGGAGAGAAACCAATCTGACTCGGAGATTCCAGTGATTCAGTCAGGAGAATGTTTGGTGAGTCTCGTTTACTCAAACACTGGTCCTTTAGACATTACATACCTGTACAAAGGAAGGTAGGAAATAGTTGGAGTGAGACTGAATGTGCCCAGAAGAACCAGTTATGCCTCTGTCAGACCCAGTTCCAATCACTCCAGGTCTGGTAATGTGCTTCCAGCAGCCCGGCCCTTTGAAACCACTCCCATTCCCTCACAGTGGTCACTCAGTTCAAGGTCTTGCATCCTCTGATGTAGCTTTTGGTCAGTTCTGAGTGGGGAGAGGGAAAGAGAGGGGAGTGTTTATACTGACTGTCTTTCAAAAACATTAATTGTTTGAACTTGCTGCAATCTCTCTCCCCATACCCTGTACTTTCTCAACCAAATTATTGACATAGATGACAAGTAGCAATGGGTGTAACCCCAGGGAACGTCACTAAGCACAGGACTCGAGTCTAAGAAACAGTCTCTCACCATCACCCTCTGATTCCTACCACCCAGCCATTCCCAGACCCTGGGGCTCTGTAACAAACTCAATGTTAACAGGAAGATTAGTCAGTGATTAAGATTATGAGAGAATTGTGGCCTCCTGAAAGGACATGCGAGCTGAGCTGTCTGATTCAGTGGACCAGATCCACCTTCGTTGACAACGTAATTTACCCCTTGTCCATCCACCCAAGTCATGTTACTTCCGATAACTCACAGTACCCCAATCACCCTCCGCACACCCAGACCCTTCTGACCATTCACCCCACACCGACACATAGACAGGCCCCCTTCACCCACGTCCACCCTCCCAGCTTGGGGAACCACAACAAACTGATCCCGCGATCCCGACACAGTGCAAAACTAAAACCAGGGATGCAAGACTGGCGAGCCTGGAGCCTCCAGCTGTCCGGCTTGGTCCCGGCCCTTTCCCACTGTACCCGGCCCTGGATTTACACAAACCTGAGATTAACCCCTTCCTCGCTGCCACCTGAACAGGAGAAACACCCGCATCAGCTCGGGTTGAGCTGCAGTTGGTCCCCGTATGTGTAAAAAATCCCCGCTGTCGGATATGGAGACCAGAATCGTACCCGTTAAAACCATATAACAATTACAGCACGGAAACAAGCCATCTCGGCCCTTCTAGTCCATGCCAAACGCTTACTCTCACCTCATTCCACTTACCTGCACTCACCCCATAACCCTCCATTCCTTTCCTGTACATATACCTATACAATTTTTTTTTAAATGACAAAATCGAACCTGTCTCTACCACTTCCACTGGAAGCTCGTTCCACACAGTTACCACTCTCTGAGTAAAGAAGTTACCCCTCGTGTTGCCCCCTAATCTTTTGCCCCTTAACTCTCAACTTATGTCCTCTTATTTGAATCTCCCCTACTCTCAATGGAAAAAACCTGTCCACGTCAACTCTGTCTATCCCCTCAATTTTAAATACCTCTATCAAGTCCCCCCACAACCTTCTACGCTCCAAATAATGAAGACCTAACTTGTTCAATCTTTCTCTGTAACTTGGGTGCTGAAACCCAGGTAACATTCTGGTAAATCTCCTCTGTACTCTATTGACATCTTTCCTATAATTTCATGACCAGAACTGTATACAAAACTCCAAAATCTGGCCTCGCTAATGCCTTCTACAATTTTAACATCACATCCCAACTCCAATACTCAATGCTCTGATTTATAAAGGCCAGCATACCAAAAGCTTTCTTCACCACATGAGATTCCACCTTTAGGGAAATATGCACCATTATTCCTAGATTTCCTCACACTGTCTACAAGCTTTCTCTATTTGTGAACTAACCTCTTCTCTCCTAGTCTCTTCAATTTGATTCCCACCCCCCAACCATTCTAGTTTAAAGTCTCCCCAGTAGCCTTCACAGATCTCCCGCCAGGATATTGGTCCCCCTAGGTGTAACCCGTCATTTTTGTACAGATTATTCCTGCTCCAAAAGAGGTCCCAATGATCAAGAAACTTGAATCCCTGCCCCCTGCTCCAATCTTTCAGCCACACATTTATCCTCCACCTCATTCCATTACTACTGTCACTGCCGCGTGGCACAGTCAGTAATCCCGAGATTACTCCAGCCCTCCCTTCTTGCTCCCTCTCTCCCTCACTCTCAATTCCCCCTCACCCCTTCCTTGTCATCACAAGGATGTTGCCAGGTCTGGAGGACTTGGGTTATAAGGAGAGATTGAACAGGCCAGGACTTTATTCCTTGGAATGTGGAAGATTGAGGGGAGATTCGATGGAGATATACTACAATTATGAGGGTTAGAGATAGGGTAAAAGCAAGCTGGCTTTCTCCACTGAGATGGGGTGTGACGATAACCAGAGGCCGTGGGTTAAGGGTGAAAGGTGAAACATTCAGGGGAACATGAGGGGAAGCTTCTGCCGGGAGAGTTTCCAAGGAGATCACCAGCTCGTAACCGAGCACGGATGGAAAGCGTGCAGGGGAGCCGGCTGGATTCAAACTCGGGACCTTTCGTCCCGAAGTCTGGCACTGATGCCACTATGCCACCAGCCAGGTCAGGAGATATTGACATGGCATTGAAACTGTGGCACTGTATATTAACATTACATAAAGGGAAACCCTAGCTACACGTCAACAAATGCTATTTAAGTGAGAGGGTTTCTGTTACTGTGGGGCCAGACACCCTTTCAGCTCAGTGGGAAGAGGGACTAATTCAAATGGACAGAGTCAAACAGAGCCAAGTCACAGATTGGAGATGGCATAAGTGCCCCATTCTTATAGAGCATCAGAGAGTTTGAGGGTCGTTCCAGATACCAGCACTGTGCCCAGTTGGAAGGTGATTTCACTCTCCAATGTGTTGAACTTCACTGTAACAGTGTGATGTCAGATCGCACCTTAGCAACTCAAGTGATCTCATCTCAAATGTTGTCCTTCACCCACTGATGGATTTTTAACTCTTTTCACAGGTTAAAATCGACAAAGAATTTGTCTATGGGAATTCAAACACAACACACCAGTTGTGCTGTCTCTGTCTAGATATTTAAGGAGCAAGGGATTCAATCCGCCACCCTTCCTGCTCAGACTGTGGGGAGGGATTCACTCAGTCATCTGACCAACTGGCACGTCCGTCATTTTACACAGGGGAGAGACCGTTCACCTGCTCAGACTGTGGGAATGGATTCACTCAGTCACCTCAACTGAAACTACATACTGGGCAAGGCCATTCATCTATTCTGTGTGCGGGAAGGGGTTCAGTCGGTCTTCCCACCTGTGGACACACCAGGCAGTTCACACTGGGCAGAGGCTGGTCATCTGCTGAATTTGTGGGGAAGGATTCACTCAGTCATCTGGCCTAATGGCTCACCAGGGAGTTCACACCGGGCAGCGGCTGTTCGCCTGCTCAGACTGTGGGAAGGGATTCACTTGCTCATCTAAACTGAAGGTACATCAGCGTGTTCACACTGGTGAGAGGCCGTTCACCTGCTCCGACTGTGGGAAGGGATTCACTTGCTCATCCACACTAAAGGCACACCAGCGAGTACACACAGGGGTGTGGCCATTCACCTGCTCTGAATGTGGGAAGGGATTCAGTCAGTCATCTGATCTACAAAAACACCAGCGAGTTCATACTGGGGAGAGGCCGTTCATCTGCTCGGACTGTGGGAAGGGATTCAGTCATTCATCCACCCTACACAGTCACCAACGAGTTCACACTGGGGAGAGGCCATTCACCTGCTCAGAATGTGGGAAAGGATTCAGTCATTCATCCACCTTACAGAGACACCAGCGAGTTCACACTGGGGAGAAGCCATTCACCTGCTCAGAATGTGGGAGGGGATTCACTCAGTCATCTGATCTACAAAACCACAAGCGAGTTCACACTGGGGAGCGGCCATTCACCTGCTCAGTCTGTGGGAAGGGATTCACACAGTCGTCCAAACTATTGGCACACCAGTCAGTTCACACTGGGGAGCGGCCGTTCACCTGCTCAGACTGTGGGAAAGGATTCACGCTGTCATCTAATCTACTGAGGCACCAGCGAGTTCACACTGGGTAGAGGCCGATCACCTGCTCAGTCTTTGGCAAGAGATTCTCTCGGCCATCTCCACCAAATGTGCATGATTGTCAAGTCAAACTTGAGTTTCAGGAAGGTATCAAGGAAGAGCAAGAATTCACTCGCAGAGAGGACGGAACCTTCTGCCTGAGGGCGGTTTCTGCCCAGAACATTTGGGCGGACCCCGCAGCGTCACAGTGGCAGTCCGAGAGCAGCGTCACATCCCGCGGTAAGATGCCGAACTTTAAATAATTGTTGAGACTGTTTCAGGGAAAGGAGCACTGCTGTCACTGCGTTTGGGTGAACTCCGCCATCGGGATTATCGCACACAGGCACTTCTTGAAAACGGCGCAAGGCTTAAGAAGAGCTCGCGGACCTTCAAAAGGGTTCACCCAGTTTGGAATCATAACGATCCAGTAGAGAAACGGAGGTGCATGTCCGAAATCGTCTCCGAAGTTCGACAGGCAGCCAGTTTTTCACCTGATCCTAATGCTAATGCTACTGCCACTGCCTTATGACTTATGACTATCCTTGACTAGACTAATGACTGACTTACCGCTGGTTATTTATGACTACTGACTAATAATTATTAACTGCCACGCTTGCGAAAATAAAAATAAAAAAAGGAAAAAGAAGGAAAGCTGTTTGGTCATTGAGTGGAATCCAGTTAAAACCTTCGGGTAGGCGTATTCAGTCCCTTGCAGGTGGGGAAGCTGCACATGGGAGCAAGAACTCCGACTTGACAGTGAAAAAGTGGTTGACAGTGAAAATACTGCTTGACAACACTGTTTGACCAGGAAACAGAAATCTGGGAGCTTTGAGCAGGAACAGCAAGAGCAATAACCTGGAGTCCTGAAAAAGGAAGGAAATCAAGTTCAGATAAAACAACATCAAAGCATCACTAAAAAGTTGTACTCTCACCTGTGAAGCGGTACAACATCCTTGAAAGTAATTTTGATTCGGATTTCCAGTATCATTCTTTAATTTTTCATACATCGATAAAACTTCCAGGTAGAGCTTAGTTAGTTGGAGACAGAAAAAAATAAACACATTGCTTTTTTCCCGTGGCTCTGGAAGTTGATTAATTTTCAGCGTACATTGATGATCAATATAAATATATGTTCCTGCTGTGAGATTTGCTTTACTCAGCACGCGACCGGATGGAAGTTGTGGCCACAGAGAAACAGAGAACAGAAGGAAACAGAGGGAAAGAAACAGACTGTGACGGGGCCTCGGGATGTGAACAAGGATAAAGCCGGAGATATGCGTGGACAACGAGGGAGCAGGTCGAAGGAGATGGAGTTGAAAAAGAAGGAAAATAATGCACACAGGCTATATTTCAGCCCGATCACGTCTCCCTCACGGTGAAACTCACTAGTCTGCAATGAGATTAAATTCTGTTCAGAACGAGACCGGACGTGCGGACAGAGAGAAACAGGGAACAGAGGAAACAGATTTTCACGGGACCCAGAATGTGAATGGAGATAAAGAGGCAGATAGGAAAGAACAAAGCGGAGCAGTTCGGAGATGGAAAAAGAGTTGGAAAAGTAAAGAAACACACTTACACACACACACACACACACACACACACACACACACACACACACACACACACACACACACACACACTCCGCTATGTTTCAGTCTGATCACGTTCCCCTCACCGGCGTGGGGGAAGGAGTGAGCGAGGACAACGTGAGAGGTATTGGGAGTAAAACACCGTGAGCGTCACTGAAAAGGCTGAATCAGAAACAACGGAGAGAATGGAGAAAAGGGAGAGGATTCTTCCGAACTGGACCAACCCAGAGTAAAACGCTGTCAGATGTAACGGAGATTATTAAAATAAAACCAGCGGGGCCTGACTATAAACCCTCCATCGGGGCGAATTACAGCTGAGGTAACCGCTACATATTACATATTCGTTGAAGGACACATTTCACCTGTACAGGGAAAACAGCGAGTGGAATATATCATCACAAAACACATACGTATTTCAGTGCGCTCAGTTGTTACCCGTGGTTCCACATATCGGCAAGTGGATAGATTATGGAGGAAACATGGTGTTTGGCTGAAATCTCCGGCAGAAACCAACGAGTCAGTCTATGATTTAAGGAATTTGGTTAACAGTTTCAGCGGGTATTTCACCGCGTTCTTCAGCTCCTCTCTGAACTTGCTCTGAGTCACGGCGTAAATACATGTGTTGGTGCAGGAGCTGAGGATCTGCAGCATCGTCGCCGTGGATGCTGCGATATAAATCGGGT